>NW_013667679.1:177056-212900 GCF_000517525.1 Limulus polyphemus | reverse complement strand
ACGATGATCCAAAGGATCAACGAACTCCACGAAGCGATAGGAAGATCTACTAGATATTAATTAAATAATAAATATATCAATTCATGTGAATATGACTGAAAAATTTCATTTTTTCTGAAAAGGTGGTGTCTATTTACTTGTGACAACGCTGTGTACATTGAAATGGTGAACCTATTGTTTGTTTTTTGAATTTCGCACAAAGCTACACGAGGGCTATCTGCGCTAGTCGTCCCTAATTTAGCAGTGTAAGACTAGAGGGAAGGCAGCTATTCATCATCACCCACCGCCAACTCTTGGGCTACTCTTTTTACCAACGAATAGTGTGATTTATCGTCACATTGTAACGCCCCCACGGCTGAAAGGGCGAGCATGTTTGGTGTGAAGGGGATTCGAACCCGAGACCCTCAGATTGCGAGTCGAACGCCGTAACCACCTGGCCATGCCGGGCCGAACCTATTGTAGCAAAGAGCTTCTCTAGCACACCTGCATTCTGCTTATAGCAGTTCTCCGTTATTTAAAATGCAAAAATATATTTAACAATATACAGCAATCAAACATTCTGATAAATCTAGTTGACAATTCTGACATTTAACCAGTGTAACGTACATAATTTGAATCTTGTAGATTGTGTTTTGATCTAAACTTGTCGTACTGAATGGATATATATAATTATACTAATACTGCTGTAAAATGGCAGTTAAAAATGAAATGAATAATTATTTCAAATTATTTGAGACAAAGCAGATAAAAATTCTTTAGACTGAGATTACAACACATCGATTGACCATGTACAAAAATTAACATATATAACTTTAATTCTTTAAGGCTAATTTTAACCTTGGATTAAGACATGGTATTCTAGAGGTATCAGATTCATTCTTTGTTCATAACTATAAGATTAACATATACGACTTTAATTCTTTAAGGCTAATTTTAACCTTGGATTAAGACATGGTATTCTAGAGGTATCAGATTCATTCTTTGTTCATAACTATAAGTATTTCTTTGGACACCTTATTACTCGTACCAAAATTAATTGGAACATGAGTAAGACTTTTATTACCGCCTGAGCTTAACTTTCCGTGTTGTTACATCAAAATGGATAAGTTCATTAAATGTTAGAAACAGATAGATATTAACATATTATGGAAAAAGAAACTTTCTTTAATAATGTGGTCGGAATAATAAAATGCGTAGATTGAGAAAGATTCTGTTTTGTTCCAATCTCGAAAAAAAAATTCTGAAACATTATCACAGCTGTGTGTGTTAAAATACTGTACGGAAACGATCTTAGTAAAGTTAAGGCTTAGTTTGTAACATAAAAAAATCATTTTGCACATGATGTGTGATTTTTGAACTACCTGAACACTCCTTAAAAAACAAAAGCCAGCATTTATATTAGAATCAAAACTTCTTCAGCAACTAATGCACAACCCTCGTATATAAGTAACTGCATTCAAACTGTGCAGGTACATGGGAATGTTGTTCTTTTGAGAAGTACAGGTACTAATTTCATAGAACAAGAAGAGTAACACGAAAGTAAACATTACATATTATTAGATTTATGTTTTAGTTTTCAAATTTTTCTCTGAATTTCCAATTGTGGGCAGGTGTCGTTCGGTTTACTTAGTGATAATGCTGATTCTCATTAGTTTTTTCTACTATTACAAGCATGAAGACCCAACTCTGACGGTTACAAAATTAATTTAAATATCGCGGTCAACACGAATTTTCATACAGGGACATTTTTACAAGAAACGTTTAAACTTTAAAATGTATTCGTAAACTATATATATATTCAACTGAAATCACTCTTCAATTTGGAGCTAAGACACATAAAGTAAATTAACTGTCTTGACCATTACAACGCTAGAATCCGGGTTTCGATACCCGTGGTGGGCAGAGAACAGATAACCCATTGTGTAGCTTTGTGTTAATCACAAACAAACTTGACCACTCGACTAAATGCAACTATTTTCTTTAACCTGTTGTGAGTATTTGCAAATTCATCAAACTTTCTAAACGAGAACTTCTGTTGTCTATTGAATTGATCTAAGTAACTGATTGCTAAGGGATTTTTACACTTGACAAGGGATGGTATTTACATATAGGTTTAAACTTCAAACTTTATATTGAACTGATCTAAGTAACTGATTGCTAAGGGATTTTTACACTTGACAAGGAATGGTATTTACATATAGCTTTAAACTTCAAACTTTATATTGAATTGATCTAAGTAACTGATTGCTAAGGGATTTTTACACTTGACAAGGGATGGTATTTACATATAGGTTTAAACCTCAAACTTTATACACAAAAAGTTAATGGTCATTTTAGCCTACTTTCTCATTAACGTAGTGCATATTAGGACGAATTTACTCTGTCTATGATCTGAACTAACAACAAACATAATAATTCATGTAAACAAAACTTTTAATAACATAGCGTTCATAACATAGAGAAAAATGTATGATAATATTATTTGCGTATTGAGAAAGTGCTGGGCAGATTAAATTGTGGAATCGCTATCTGTAAGGTTCAATTGCAATATTTAATAACGTGTTAAATAAACCTAAACTTAATATTATATTACAATAATTAGTTTGTAAATCTACAAATGAGTTAAATTAAATACCTTACAAGGTCTAGTCTAACTATACGGGATCACGTGATAAAGTAACACGAAGTTATTAGGGAGTACATGAGAACAGAAGTAACGAACCCAGTGTACCAGCCTGAAAGTAGAAATCATGTTGATCAATCTTGTAAACTAGTACTATATGATAGTGTTCTGAAAACTTGTTTGCTAAAGACATTGTTGATTAAAGATCGCCATCGCTTTCGCAATATGAAAATACCACATGTGGTTGTGGGCTGAGCACCACAAATACCACATGTGATTGTGGGCTGAGCACCACTAATACCAATAATGTTATTGGTACACTAAGTGCAAGTGTTACTTTTAGAACTGAGGTTTTCACGTCTGGCTAACATGTAGCCAAATTAGTCTACTGTCTGATAATTACTAACAAAACTCAACGCGGTTGTCAATCTAGCCAGTAAAACTAAATGAAGTGAAAACATGAACTACAAACCTTTGTTCAATTGAGGAGAGATGTCAGTAATTACAACTTCGTCTGAAAACAAACTATAGTGTTTAATAGTAAATATTTCAATCAAAATACAGTCTTTGTTTCAAGATGTTTTAGTTTTCTGTGTTTAATTTTATCACCTTTACGTTGATTTCAAAAAGACTATTAAACAGATTTTTTCCATTCCAATTTATCGTAAAGTTTCAAAAACTGTAGATAGGTTTTATTTTTAAGAAACGAGTTACTGTGTTTTCTATTTTGTCATTGCACTAATTTACAAAAAAAAAATGATTTACAGGTGTGTAAGGTTACAGAATTAACAATTTAGGAACACCGATATTGTTTAATTTTTGAAATGCTAATTGTCAAAGCCTTCCTACTTTTAATGTTTCCAAAAAGGTTTTTAGTTGTAATCAAAGTCAGTTTAAAATTATGTGTATCCCTCCCACCCCCCACAAATGGCAAATCTAAGGAAAGGGATGTGAATGGAAACCATACTTAATTGTTTATTGACTTTGTAATGGGAGAATTCGCCAGGTTCAGAAGATTCTAACGTCTATATTGTATACTTAGAACCAGTATTACATTGGTAAGTTGATAAAGTTATTTAATGGTTATTAGTATTTCCAAATAATAACAGTATTTTACAGATTTTTTTACAGATTTATTGAATGTCCATCAGAAAGCATTGCTTTCTGTACATACGTATGAAATCATTTTTACATGTACTATGAATTACACGGTGTCCAGTAATTTATTCCAGCTTTTGCTTTCTTTTGAAACTTTCTCATCAGTCCTGGTACAGTCTTTAACTACTATAGAGTCTTATCAGATTTATACTTCTTGCATAACTTTAAAAGAACAGTTCTAATGATCTAATTGATTTTTTTAAAGGAGCCACATTTGTATAATCGGTCATTAATGGGTTTTGTGATAAGGAGGATGCCGTGAGCATTGTAATTCATTCGACTTTGACTTAATGTTATAAAAGTTTTGTCAGATATGCTGTACTAAGAGAGATTTATGTGATTCCGCATTGTGAAAGATACCAATAACTCATTATAACCCGCGAACTCCGAAGCCTACTGTTAAGTGTAACTAATGTGTATATAAGATCTTATAAGAGTGTTGTTATGCTATACATCTTTGGCATTATTAAGTCAAGCGCTTTGTGCCTTGTAATGACCCGAAGCGTGTTTTATAAGATGTACAAAACAAATATGGAGAAGTCACTGTTATAGAAAAAGATTGCTGTAATAAAGCTCTCGACTAGCGTCATTTAATCTTTCATGAAGCATATCGTTGTTAAATAAAATGCGTTAACATCAATAAATATAAATGTTCTCTTTGTTGAACGGAAATGACAAACATCCACTTAAAGAGGACATTTTTCTGTTTGAAAAAAATCCAGAAGCTATTTGCATTGTTTGCTGTCACCGTGCTGATTTATTGACTTTTGTCAATATACTGGCTTCTTGACTGCTGTTAACGTATTGACTTATTTAGTGTGGTCACCATCTAACCTATATAAAGGCCAGTGTGTGTCACGTCACGCCACGCTTGATTTCTCATAAAATCCAAAATGCATTTATCCAGATAGAATAGTTCGATTACTGTCTGCTCATTACGATTTTAGTGACGGAGTGCAAAGGGGCCGTAAGTGAGGGTGGGGGTGCCGTGAAACCTTATAAGTGTAGTGAGTGTTGATATAATAAGCCTAAAGTAAGGACGTAGTGTGGGATCACCTAGCCTAGAGCCAAGTGCATAAAGTAAAAATTTATATCGATTCTGTATTAAGCTACTTTCTATTATCTCACCAACGTTTTTAATAAAAAACAAACTTCTTTAATCAACGGAGACTTTAAATTAAGAAATCAACAAATATTTTTCTAGTTTTATTGTCTATACATTTCATTTTATACTGTCAGTGCATAGACAAACAACAATATTAGGTTATACTTTTGCTGTTAAGCAATATAACATAAAAGCCATTGTTGGAACGTAGTGGTACCAAAACGTACTGGGTTTTCTATATTAGAAGTTGTTTATCTAACTGATTTTTGCCAATAATTATTCTATGAATACACCAAGAATTCATTTAATGAATTATCTTTAATTTTGAGTGGCTCACAAAGGAATTTACCGACATTTGACTGCCTCAACTGCACTTTTCTGCCTCTTTTTAGTCAAGCTTGATTTCGCAAAATTTATTTATTTCAGTTAGCTATGAAATGTGAGGTTTGGGTATACTATGGGGTAGGGGTAATAGTACTTGCCCTTTCATTTTTGACGGGCTGTACGCTTGTAATGTCTTTGTGACTATTGTCACCATAATGTCTTATTGACTGCTGTCACCATACTGACTATTGACTGTTGTCACCATAATGTTTTATTGACTGCTGTTAACATATTGACTTATTGAATTTTATCATCATAATGTCGTATTGACTGCTGTCACTATAATGTCTTATTGACTGCTGTCATCATACTGACTATTGATTGTTGTCACCATAATGTCTTATTGACTGTTGTCACCATAATGTCTTATTGACTGCTGTCACCATACTGATTATTGACCGTTGTCACCATAATGTCTTATTGACTGCTGTCACCATACTGACTATTGACCTCTGTCACCATAATGTCTTATTGACTGCTGTCACCATACTGATTATTGACCGTTGTCACCATAATGTCTTATTGACTGCTGTCACCATACTGACTATTGACTGTTGTCACCATAATGTCTTATTGACTGCTGTTAACATATTGACTTATTGACTTTTATCACCATAATGTCGTATTGACTGCTGTCACTATAATGTCTTATTGACTGCTGTCACCATAATTTATTATTCACTGCTGCCAACATATTGTCTTAAGGATGAGATCAACAAATTTATACATGTTTACAGAAGAGAAGAAAATATAGCTGTTACCAAAAGGCTTCATAATACTGGGGCCCGAAGGTACTGGAGGCCCCACATTTTTTCTAGTATAGTTAATTTAATTACATAGTGTTTACCGAGTATCTTATATCTAACATCAGTAATCAATGACCTGCTCCCATTATTTATCATTATCATTAGTAGCGATATACTTGACTTACGTTATTATTGGTAATCCATTTTTATACTAACTGATGAATCATCTAATGAAATATGAGCATATATAACTTGCACTGAATTTTAATGCTACCACCTCTAAAAAATTCTTTGGCTTTACGATATCTCCGCCTGGAACGTAATAGTTCACTAACGGCATGCGTATTTACATTAATTTAACTCACTTACTGCAATTTAATAGGTGTACTATTATCTAAACGCTTATAGAGATCTAAATACTAGGTACTTGTTGATATATTAAGACATAATAAACCTATTAAAACTTCTAATGTACATAACTAATAGCAAAATAGGATAACAAGCCATATTTTGAAAGTTAAAATGCAAACTCACAAAATATGTCTTACATCATTTAAGTACGTGGCTTTTAAGAAACAGATTAAGCTAGTGAACACAGAATCATCCAATGTCGTAAACAGAATGAAGAGGAATAAAAACAGAGTGATTATTCAGTTTAAGTTGCTGCTGTTGTTCTGGGCAACAATTTACATAATTTGAATAAAAAACTGTTTCCGTTAATTACAGTAAAAAAAAACCTTTAAAAACACAGTCCTAAGTGTATCATTAAATCTTTAATAAAAACATCTGGCAATATCTAGGCATAAAGTATTTTTATTTTGCTAAGATATTTGTAGTGGAAGATTCTTAGTTTGAAAAAATAAAGAGTAATATAAAAACATGCAAAAGATATTTAAGAATCGGTGTCGTCTGCTTTAACGAAGAGAATATGTTAAAAAAATTCCTTAAAGTCAAATTTCAAACCTAAAAACGACAATAAATTCAAATTAAATATTTGTACATATTACGCTTATCACTATACCTATATCATGCATTATTGACGATAATAGCTCCGAACTCGTCATATGAATCAGGGGTGAAGGGTAGTTTTTTTTTCCGACGATAATACTCTAATTTTAAGTAAGTTTCTCACACCTTTAACATTATGTTGTATCATGCAGTTATGATACGTTTCGTGATTTTTGTTGGGGAAAAGCAGCTCCAGTCTTTTCGTTCCTAGAAAATTCGATCAGATACATTACATTAACCAATGTTAAATATTAACAATAATTTGATTTGGTTTGTTCCGAGTGAATACAAAGTGGCACTATTTATATTAAGTTCGAAACGTAATCACGGTTTAAACAAAGATAAAATATTGTCTATGTTTGCTACTGTTGTGGATAAAGAGAGAAAACCGGATTACGATGGGTATCTTTTAAACCTAGCTGGTTTATACGGAATCTTAACACAAGGTGATTTTTGGTGATAACTGACACAATAACTTCCACATACGCAAATCGAGTTTGTTAAGTACAGTAAGGCTTCGAAAATACTTAGTACCAATATTTGATCATAGCAGACACAGTAGTACAGTAAAAAACTATATAGTGCATAATAACACTACGGTAGAAAACTACATATCGCACACAGCACTAGAGTAAGAAACTATGAAGTACATAATAGCGCTACAGCAGCAAAATAGATTTGCACAAATAAAATTTCAATGAATATAATTAGTTACGTCCTGATTATGGACGTACTTTAATTAGTTACGTCCTGATTATGGATGTATTTTAATTAGTTACGTCCTGATTATGGACGTACTTTAATTAGTTACGTCTTGATTATGGATGTATTTTAATTAGTTACGTCCTGATTATGGACGTACTTTAATTAGTTACGTCTTGATTATGGATGTATTTTAATTAGTTACGTCCTGATTATGGACGTACTTTAATTAGTTACGTCCTGATTATGGATGTACTTTAATTAGTTACGTCCTGATTATGGATGTACTTTAATTAGTTACGTCCTGATTATGGATGTACTTTAATTAGTTACGTCCTGATTATGGATGTATTTTAATTAGTTACGTCCTGATTATGGATGTATTTGTATGACAAAAATAGCAATAACATGTTTCCCCAGTATAGCTATGAACAATTCACTAAGCATATGTGTGCATATGTAACGTCCACCTGTTACATTATAGTAAGGTTGTTACCAGTTTCACACATTAATATCTTAGGTGGTTGATTAACGTTGTATCTTTTACGTTCTGTTTGAATGGAGATTTCTATTTTCACAATTAATTCTCAGCAGTGTCTAAATATATTGCAGAATGTAGTAGCTAAATAAATAGACTCTCTTATTTCAAAATACTTTTCTCTAATTAACGTATTTCTAAAGAAACAAGAAAGTTTTTAAAGCTTTCCAACAAATTATATCATCCCTGTACACACCCAGTACGACAAGCATGTTTTTGATCACAAAGCAAGTCTGCCCACGCTGTGATTTGCTAAACTCTTAGATGGTTAAAGTGTTTGCATTAAACAGTACATGTTGAAGCAGTAAAACATGTATTCATGTGATCCCATCTTTGTTGGACATTTTTGACAATATATATATATATATATCGAGAGAGTTCTTTTTTTCATGATTTACCAATATGTACCATACAAACTACTGATGGGATAAGTCAAAAGGTCAAAATATCTTTTCCGAGAAACTTTTCATCTTATCAGATTGTTTGACAGGTGACAGAGTTAATCTGTTTACTGAAAACACGTCAGTCATGTATCTTTATTTATCGTCCTCAAGAGGGCAAGTATTGAGGCTGATTTTTGTAGCATCTACCTTTACTGCTAGGAAGTAACTAGAATTTTCTATTTTCTTATCTAATGCTATATGTTTACAGCATTGAAGAAAAATCCACATGCCTTTACACATAAGCTTTAAAACTTGTAGAATGGATATTTTAACACTTGATACCAGCTTTTAGAAAATGTTGAGTTGCTTTTGGTAAGTTACTTTAAAATAAACTTATGTATAGAAACTAAATTTATCTTCTAAGGTAAGAAGAATAAGAAAACAGTTTTTTATCTTAATATTTTGGATGAGTTCCTTTACAAGTGAATTATTTGAGCTCTACCTCAACATCAAACATTATATAGAAATTTTGTATTAAATACATCTAGTTTTCGATAAGTGTTTTCTGTAGTTTCCAGTTTTATATCAATGCTAACGTGTTGCGTTGTTATAGGATAAGATTTGACTACTTCCAACTAAGGGAATTAAAATGGCTGTCGACACCCGATCACGGATATAAACAGGAGAACAAAGCTTCAGTGGAGCATAGAGCACACATTGTGGACAATGAATGGCTCTCAGCGTGTGGTCTAATCTAATTAGTCTTAGTTCGCCCTTTAAGATACTGACTGTAAGGTAAAAATATAGGCAGGAGAACATGAAGCATTTGGTCATGCTAATGTTATTCCGACAAGTAAACTGCTGATGGTACTGTAATTGTTTGGAGAATATTCTCTTGGTTGATTTTGGGTCATTTGATTTCTTTAATTTTATGAATATCACCCAGAGTGTACCTGAATATATTGTCATAATGTTGGAAACTGGTTTGAAGGATACTGAAGTGACGTCATATATTTTTTTTTGCGTTCGGTTAGATGATACTTGAGTGGAGTCACCATTAAGACAACTAATTAAAATATTAATAGTGTATGTTCCAAGAATAATGATGTTTTACTAGAATGTTGCTTATCTCTCATGAGCAGAAGAAACACATACATGTACATCATGACCTATCTCTGTTCTACCCACCATGGTTAGGTAAACCCGATTTTTAGCTTTGTAAGCCCTCAGACTTACTGCTGAGCCAATGGGGGGTGCTTTGCTTGCTAGAAGATAAGCAAAGAGAGAAATCTGAATCTGAAGTAAAGTCTTTTTGACAAAGTAATTGTTTTAGATATTCAAACAAAAATATACTTGTCATATATATATATATATATATATATTAAGCGATTGAAAAAACATATTAATACAAGCTGGAGTACCTGTCACCTGGAGGGAAGTTATGCAAATTCATGATTAATGAAAGGTTATCTTAGGACATGAAAAATTGTTTCCCTTATATGTAATTGTAAAAATGCAAAAACGCCCATAAAAACTGCAAATCTGCATGAACCTCCGCATGGACCTATAAAACATTCATGACAAATTTGGTAAAGATCCATCAACAGAGAACAAAGTAGTGGTAAAAAACGCAAAAACGCCCATAAAAGGTCGCAAAACACAAAATGCAAAACTGAAAATTCGTATGTATCTTCCCATGGACCCAATGAACCTCCATACCAAATGTAGTGAAACTCCATTACAGGAGGATAAAGTAGTGGTAAAAAACGCCCATAAATACCGCAAAACATAAAACTGAAAATTTATTTGTATCCCCGCATGGACCTAATTAACCTTCATACCAATTTTGGTGAAGATCCATCCACACCCTGCAAAGTAGTTACATGGACATACAACAGACAGTACTATTACATTTATATAGATTAAAAAGAACATAAAATAATGTAGAACTCGTTATAAAATTAAACATAGACATATTTTTAAGGAATCCTAATTCAATAGAACCACTACAACGAAGAGTAAGGCTTTCAGTTTTTAGTATCAAGGTTGACCCGACAAGGTAAAATATTGCAGGAAATGATATGACGGGGATTGGAACCCGCAACCATCAAATTGCGACTCTAGCGCCCTAACCACCTGGCCATGCCGGGCTGAAACAGCTACAAACAAATGTACACAAGTTATAAAAGTGTAAGCCTGCCTGAGTTATTTCGACAAGACGGAATGTTTAAAGAAGTGTAATTGTGTGGAGAATATTTAGGAGAAAACTATCTCTTACAAGAACCGGTCAAATCATTGTCAAAGAGCCAATGTTATATTATATAAACCTTCTAACAGTAACAGGAGAAACTGAGACGAGAATACTTTTCTCAATATATTTATTTATACGTGTGCTTTACTGACAATATCCAATAATGTTTTTATTGGCTTTTCGTTAGCTGGTTGTAAGCTTGAGAGTCTATAACGCTAAAAATTGGGGCTCAATCCCTGTGATGAGGGCAGCGAAGATAGCCCATTATGTATCTTTGCACTTAACAACAAAATAGAGAGCGTTTGTTGTGCTAAGAAATGAAAGTAAAAAGGCGAATGACCAAAACTAATAAATGTTATTATCACAATATAGGATTTTTAAATATTATTTGAGTCTTAATTTTATAAACTTTTAAACTTTGTTGATCTGCCACTTTATTTTAGTATCTAAGAAGATATCAAGGTATTATTGTGAAAAAGAAGTTTCTTGAATCATAAATCTCAGAATAACCCTACACATAAAAGTGCAGTTAGAGTGTCACATCCAACTGTCTTCTGTACACGTAGCTTCTAACACCAAAGTGGTTGAATTCTCATCTTTAAAAGACAGAAGCCACGTGGTGTTGTCAGATTCTACACTACCAGCAGCGGGCGACAGGTCTTTTGAGTGTTTATGCCACATGTAGTATGTTTAATCCTTTGCAGGACAAGAATAGCTTAGCGATCGTCGTTAAACTGTCCATTTTTCGCAGTTTTCTTTGGTTCTAGTACACGACTCTTGAATTTTCTTAACCACCCTAATGGATAGAGATTGTCATCGACACAAGTTTTTTATTAAAATGTATAGCAAAGCTACAATAAAACAGCTAATTGAATTACCTAGAGATAGATTACGCAAATCGTAATTGTCATATTTAATTAGTTTGCGTTTTGGAAGATTTGCTGTAAAAGTATTACCTTTATTCTTCTAAAAACTTCAGTAGCCTTGCAAGAGTATGTGATATGAAAGAAATAAAAAAATACCTGTTTGTATCTCTTCCGAGAAGGGAGGCGTATTAACGTATTTTATTCACCTGTTTTATTAAGAAACTTAATGACTTGGAAGCTAATGCATGTCTATATACCTAGATACTTTCGTAGTTGTGAGTTGAAAGGCATTTTATCAAGAAACTTTATGAGTAATTAGCTTACGCTTGTTATATAACCCTAATCAGTTATCAGTTTTGATTATTTCACGGCGAAGAAAGAAACCATTTGTGATGATGACATGTTTGTACATACATACTTGTTTACATTTTGGTACAACATTTGTTTTTGCTGGGACAGATATTAGCTGTTGATCTAAATGAGGTGGCTTGTATAAGATAAAGTGAGTGTTGATATGCCGCAAAAAAGGGGTCGCTATGAACACTTTGAACATTTAGCAACAATTAATTTTAAGAGACAACAATGGAACATATACACATGCACTGATGATACGGCGAATCTATCATTATAGAATTCAATCATGTTATATTGGTGTGTTGCTGGATATGGTTACTGTTTGTTCTTGTTGATTTTCCGTTTTGAAGAATGTGTAATTATATGGGTACGTTTACCTAGATGATCTAATTCATAAGAGTGCCCATAAATGTCCCCCTTCCCCATTGTTTCTTGCTGGAACCTCTGACTTCTCATTGCCGATTCAGCACCCCTCGATTCTTCTGTTAATGTAGTATCCCCTTCCCCATTGTTTCTTGCTGGAACCTCTGACTTCTCATTGCCGATTCAGCACCCCTCGATTCTTCTGTTAATGTAGTAATATTGTATAGTAATGCTAATCAACTAGCTTATGATTAATGACACAACAATTTCGATCAATGAGAGCATTTTTACTATATTCCACCTTCTGCCGCTAGGTCTTTGTTCTATTGGGTTAAGTGGAGTATTTCTGGATACGAAATATGAATAAACAATTACCTGAATACTTATATCATACAAAATATATAGTCTTTAAAGACATAATGCTGAATTGTTGGAACACTGATGATCTGAACTCTTACTTCTCATATAAAAATTGTTTGAATCTTTAGATGGATTCGTCACATTTCAGTCACATTTATCTACAGGGATCGTCCTATGTCTGCTGACTGCAGACAATTTTGTACAATTATATGATCTCACAACATGGTGTCATGTATTTTAATAAGAGTTAACGCTGACAGAGCTACACTTTGGCACAGGTCAGTTTTTTCCTCTTGGTGGATGTATAGAGCATAAAGACAATAGGAAGGAACAAAATTCGATAGATTATTTTTCAAATCCTATCTTAGTTGTTTGAATACGGTTTTGACAATGTTAAAGTAAAGAACAGAAGAACAAAACTTACAAGAAGTTTAAGATTTTTCGTAGTTAAGCCCAAAGCTGAACAATGGGCTATCTGTATTTTGCCCACCACGGGTATCGAAACCCAGTTTCTAGCGTTCGCAAACATAACGTTGTGCCACTGAATTTAAGAAAAAAAAAGTAATTACACGATATCCTTAATAATTCATTTCAGTTGTAATATTTAGAATAAAAATATTGAAACTAGATTATTTAAGGTGCCTTTTAATAACTGGAACTAATTTCACGAGAACGTGTAATAACATCATTGGTACAGGAAATTTAGGTGATAATAAGCTAAATTATGAAAACTTCTTTATTTTATTTTTCCCTTCGAAATAAGAAAATAAAAGGAAAATAACCTTTTACATGTAAACTTCTTTAACGAGCCAGTTGTGATTATTTGTACCAATAGTGCCTGACCTCAAAATTAGTCTCAAAAGTAGTTCAAACCTTTAAGTAAGTCCGTAAAAAATGCGAAATACGCCAGAGTGGTTAAAACTAAAATACGCTTTTATTTTCTTGCTACAGTTCAAGCAACTTGTAAAGGCAATAGAAAATTTGGCGAGGTACCAATAATGCCATTATTGGTATTTTTTATTTTGATTTTTTTAGCGCAACATGTTTAATACCATGATACTCAGGCAGATCATACGTTTTCTACCTGCTTTAAAGATATAAGAATTGTTAAAATATTCCGTTTATTTAGTTTATACGCAGTCTTAGCATACAGAAGTGGTTCAGAAAGTCTTTGAAATTGCTTTTTCTAGTTTCTCCGTATCTTTGTTTTCTGCAGTAGATAATGTCTATTCTGTCCAAGAAGATAGAGAAGCAATATATCATATATGTATCCAGATTGAAAGGATTAGCGACTGTAATTTCATTCGCTGACCGAATTGACAGTTTATGAATGCTACAACTCACCAATACTGTGAGAGAACCAAGGTCTCGAGTTGACGCTGTCGACTGTACAAATAAATTGAGTTTACCTGTTGAATTCAGTCATACTTTCTTAGTCGAGTTCTATTTAGTTTTCATTGTTACTAGTTCTGCAGAAATTCATATTGATCCAGTAGAGGTTTGACTGAATAAGGATTATTTTCAATGTCCATCAAACAATGTCCAATCTGTTTATTTGTCAAGCCACTTAGAACCCACTTAACTTATTGATTATTCTCCTTATTTCCTGATCGAATCTGCAGATCTAACTATCTGTAGGGAAATTAATTCAACTGAAAATACCACACTACAACAATCAACAACATAAAATTTTATTAACAGTTTGCATACACGAAACTAAGCATATTTTAGGATGAACCAATGTAATTTGCATAATTTCTACCAAAAATGTTCAGAATGTTCTGAAACTAATATCATCTTTTTATACTAATTTGAGATATTGCTGAGATTTTACATTCATATTTATGATGTTCGTAGGCTATACATATTTCCTTTTCACCTGAAATGGTAGTTGAAAATACATCAACATAGCATCTTTTAAAATTCTCAAAAAAAAAACCTTTTCGATCTCTTAACATTCTCAAGATTGAAGACGAATTTTTCTGATTTAAATATTTTCGAAACAGTGTTTTGAGGTTGGTAATTAGAAACTATTGTAGGTAATTGTTAGTGCACATTACAGATAATTAATATAATTTTTTCATTCTTTAATATCATTATATAGGTAATCCACATTTTACAGAGAAGTATTTCTAATCTCTACAAATAAGTAATTATTTAAAAAATAATATTGAATTGCAGTCGCACTTATAGTAGCCTTAAGCTTTAATTATAACACATATCCTATCACTTAAATAACTTTAAGTAGCAAACATGTTGATTCAAGATTTCGTGGAATGGTGGGAGTTGGTGTATATATTACGATTTATATTTTTTATAAATAAAAGAGAATGTCTCGTAGTTAACATTATATCTGAAAGTATACATACAAGTTTGCGTTGAAGAATGAAAAGTGAATGTAGAATTGAGAACACAAATAACGTTTTAGATTTAAAATGATATTTGACGAAATCTTATTTTGATAAAAGAGTTAGCATAAAGGATCACGTATTAAGTGTAATAGAGTTAAAATAAGACTCAAAACTCGAGCGCTTTCGAATAGTTGACTACTCTTCTTCAGGAGAACAAAGAATAGTCAACTATTCGAAAGCGCTCGAGTTTTGAGTCTTATTTGAAATCGATGACGAAATCTTATAATAGTTACTGGTTATAAGAAAATTTAGTATGTTATTATGATTGTTTAGAAAAAAATATAAGTTGTCTAGTCAAGTTTTATTATGTAATTATAGTTTAAGATACACCTTTGTTAATTATTCATAATATATATTTTTGATGTAATAATATATAACCTGTTTTTCTATGTTATCTGTTCGTTCTCATGTAACCTGTAACTTTGTCTTATATTAACACATTATAACAATATAACATATTAAGCACACTTACGAGGCTTACAAAATCCTGGAACATCATCATATTACCTTGGTATATAATTAGAAATAGATGTAAACCATGTATAGATTTGAATTTCAATCATTTTAAAGAGTGAGATCTAATTTCTCTGAAACCAACAATTGGATTGGGTTGGAGCTGATAATATAACAATAAACTTTATATATATATATATATATTAATTTTAATTGTCTGTAAGACGTAATTGCTACATTTTCACAATGGTTTTAAGTCGAGATGAGAGAGAGATATATATTGTTGTCCTCACAGCTAAAAAATCCGAATTGCAGTGTGAAATATTGTTAACAAGAAGTAAAAAGTGAACGTAAAGTGAAATGTAAGATATTCAACAGCGAAATGCTGTTAACATGACGTGTACGAAGACTCATTAATTAATTTCATTTCTCTGATGTAAGATACGACCCAGAAAATTTTAATCACCGAATCTTAATGAAGACATAACTAACAGCAGAAATATTAATTAACTCATTACTATTAATTACTCAGTTAATTTGGTATTTATCTATGCTCTTTCAGGATTTGGTTAACTGTCCAGTCAACGCTTTCGACATTTCCTGCAATGAGTTTCTACAATTTCATGCAAATTGGAGGTCCTGTGTCTGCAGAGTCATTACTGTAATTCTGAAAGGTAGTGTTTCACTACTAAGTATGCATACATAATGGTTATAAACGTATTAGAAACTTAATGACCAATATACAAGAATAAGCTTGTTAAATATAGCTATGGTCTGTTTTTCCTAATGTTTTAAAAACAACCATATTTACTGTCATTGATGAAATGGACCCCTTCTAAGTCATCCCTTTCTAGACGTGTATGTATTAAGAATATTTCTTAATTCTAAGTCATCCCTTTCCAGACGTGTATGTATTAAGAATATTTCTTAAAGTAGATTATTTACCATACATTTTTAAATAACAAAAGAAAGACACCAGACAAAGTTTTATTTTTGATCATACTTGAAGTTTGGGAATCCACACATTAAATGTATGTAGATGACAATAAAACACGCATTTTTACAAATCATAACGTTAGAAAATTCTTCCGTTTCCACTTTTAAAAAGAAATAAATTTATTTTGAACATAAAACACATTATGTTACCTAATGTACTATAGTAAAAAGGAACGATGTCTAACCCCAAAATTTCTCTAAAAGACTTTTATTAAGGAATACAAATGTTAGTGAGGTTCAAGTACAATTAAATATCATACTTATTTATCTTAAGACAAAAGTGTTTTACTTATAATGCTATACAGTAATATTGGCATTCCTAGATACACACAGGTGTTATCGCCCTTCACATTAACATGGACATTTTTGGATGCACATAAATATTATCGCCCTTCACAATAATATTGGCATTTCTAGGTAAACACATGTATCATCGTCCTTCACAATAATATTGACATTTCTAGATGAACACATGTATCATCGTCCTTCACAATAACATTGGCATTTCTAGATGAACACATGTATCATCGTCCTTCACAATAATATTGCCATTTCTAGATGAACACAAGTATCATCGTCCTTCACAATAATATTGGCATTTCTAGATGAACACAAGTATCATCGTTCTTCACAATAATATTGTCATTCCTAGAGGCACACATGTATCATCGTCCTTCACAATAATATTGACATTTCTAGATGAACACAAGTATCATCGTCCTTCACAATAATATTGGCATTTCTAGGTAAACACAACTATAATCGTCCTTCACAATAATATTGGCATTTCTAGATGAACACAAGTATCATCGTCCTTCACTATAATATTGCCATTCCAAGTTGCATACGAGTGTTATCGTCCTTAACAATAATACTAGCATTCCAAGATATACACGAAGATTATTGTCTTTCGCATATCTTGCATTATTCATTACTGTACCTTTACCTACGATTCTCACCTAAAAAAACAAAAAAAACCACAACCTAGGATATTAACATTTATATTATAAGAAAATGAAGACACGTGTTATTTCGTATTATTTCTACAATAATATAAATATAAATGTTACATTTATTCCAAAATATATTTGGAACTGAATAGATGCCGAAGATGTGTACTAAACGGGTCAAAACAAACACAACGAAAGAGGTTTTAAACATAAATATATGTTGTTTATAATGAACAAAGATCTAAGTTTTTGGGACGTTGAAAATGGGTACTCACTGATGAAAATAAAGGTAAACACGCCAGCGAAAGAGATAGAAACAAACACTGGGCGAGTTATTTTGAGTGTAATGCTGAATTTTGAAAAACAAAAACAAAACAAGAATCTTTATCTAGTAAAACCTCTCTGAAAACTAAATTCGACCTTCTACGTTCCAAAGGAAAAAGAGAGATCACAACTGAAGACAATTTGGATTTCCGTACTCTATATCTTGGGGGCAGTCGAAGATTGTCTTAAAGTTCTTCCTGAACCGGAAATGACCGAAATTCGTGACGTAGTCACTAATATTCTTTGCCAGGCGAGACCACTTTATGATACCCTATCTACTGATGACCGAAGTGCTGTAAGTGAACTGAGAAATATAAACTGTATGATTTTACAGGCTGATAAGTGTAACGTAGTTGTTAGAATTGACTCTAATGATTACGACGCCAAAACCATATATCTAATAAACGACCGAAACGTTTAAGAAATATTAAAAACAAACCCAGTAGCCAAACTTGAAAGAGAACTGAATCAACGTTTAGGAACTCTTGAACAATCAAGTCATATTAGTTATATATTATATTGGTGTCTACATATCTGTGGAGGTCAGTTACCAGTTTTCCACGGTCTCCCCAAAATACCCATAACTTCCATCCCGCTTTGATTATGATGCCAAAACCATATATCTAATAAACGACCGAAACGTTTAAGAAATATTAAAAACAAACCCAGTAGCCAAACTTGAAAGATAACTGAATCAACGTTTAGGAACTCTTAAACAATCAAGTCATATTACTTATATATTATATTGGTGTCTACATATCTGTGGAGGTCAGTTACCAGTTTTCCACGGTCTCCCCAATATACCCATAACTTCCATCCCGCTTTGACCTATTACAGTGTATGTTGGTGTACCCACCTAAGTGTTGACAAAGCATTTCCATAATATTTTCATACCACTTGATGGACTGTATAAGTTTCACGTCTAAATCTATGGTATACGAGTTGCAAACTTTGACAATATCTGAGTATGAACCAATGGCATCTTAGAACTTTACTTCAAGCACTTAGGAAACAGGTATAGACATAACTAAGGAAAAGTTAAAACTATACAAAAAACATACTTGAGTGTGTAAAGTTTTGTTTAAAGGCCACTGTCTTCTTTTTAAAAATGTCATATATATAAACAACTCCATGGAACGGCTATTGAAACTTTTGATTTTTACTGTGATTGTTGGATTAGTTCAGCTGAAATCCAACTTGCATAAGCTGTTCCTGAGGGCTTATATACTACAAATCATAGTACGATACCCGTGATGGGCGCAGAACGGATAGTCCATTGTGTAAAGTTGAGCTTAAACATAAACACACAAATGTAATGATTGCAAATTTACTTATATGTGAGTAACCGGACGTTAGTTGGGGCATGCATTAATGAATACAAAGAAAGCGGTTAAAAATAACTTTTTTTTTAGATTCTGCTATTGTGGGCCTTATATCTAACCGACCATAACATTAATTCTAAGAAGGTTTAACTTATCGACAATTCTACCAACCTTATCAGGCAAGAATTTCCGAAGTTTGGCATAACGCCAAGAACCATAGAAATTCAATGAATCGTGACACAGGCCAGCAACATCTACAAATTTAGAAACCTTTATTTCTCTCCTAAAACATTTTCAACGCGCCATCTGTTGGCTCATTTTTTCGTGTTTATACGACTATACGAAGTTCCGAAAAGTATGAGCAAGCCCTTGAAAATCATGATTTATGGTCGTAGAAACGCCTGGCAGTTCTTGTGTTTATTTCTTCCACTGTTGGATTTGCCTTTATTTTTATCAGTCATTAACATATCTAGGTATACGTTATTTAATCAATTTTGAAACTGCCAATTCAGACATAAGATAACAAATCATATTAAGAACTAAAAAATTTTTCATGAGAATGTATAGGATAAAACTGAGATAAAAATGGATTCTGAAAGTCTAGTTAGTTAGTTCTGTCTTAAAACCTATCACACGCATCAGGAGTATCTAAATTGTTAAATAAAGAGCTCTGGAAATAAACGTGTAGAAAATAATATTTACCCGTTGTTAGATTGTAGTAAATTTTACACCGAAAAAAAAATTCAAAAACTCCCACGCACCTAAGAGAACAAAAACAAACAAAGAAATTTAAAAAAATGGATAAATGGGTGGAAATGAAAAGAAATACTACCAGTTCTTCATTTTCACAGACTCTGTATTAATTTCTCGTTGTGATTCTCATGACAATGAATGCTTGTGTAAAAGAAAGTACACGGAAGTTATAAACAATAAAGAATGGAAACCTAAACCTACTCGATATCTATAACAGTATCTGAAGAGAAGAGAATATTTACTCTATTTATCCAGGAGCCGGATTTGGTCTACTGGTTAGCAGGCCAGATTGTGGATCCCCTCCCGTTATCACACACACAAAATCGCACTCTGGATCTTAGAATCATGGATATGTTATAAGAGTGAAGGTCAATTGCGACTATTCTATTAAAGTAGCCCTAGAGTTGACGGTGGGTACCGTTGACTAGCTGCTGTACCTGTAATCTGTAAGTTGAAAATTAAGAACTGTTAGTACAGATAGCCCATACGTAACATTATGCGAATACCTGAAACAAACAAATATGCTATTGATCTATGAGTTGATTAATTGTTGGAGGTCACGTGACCTGTGACGCCAGAAGGATTAAGAATTTTTTCTCTAAATGAACACCAGGAGATGTGAAGTTATCATGTTCTCACTAACTTAGCTTGATGATTAGTGCATTGTATAGATGTGGCATTGATTTACATGTAAATACTTGGAGCATACTTTACTATTATGTTACTTTTATATCATTGTTTTAGTTGTTTTATCGCATAATACAAGTGTCCAAGGTAGCGTTAACACTTGATTAGCACTGTTTGTTTCGTTATTACAGAAAAATAAATAAAATATATGTTACATTAGACATATTCAAACATAAGTGCATGTCTTTATCAAGTTAAATATGTTTTAAACTGTAATTAATAGTATTGTATTCTCTGTAGACTTTATCACATAATGTGTATGTAAAATGTATATATAAATATTTTCTATTTAACAATCCTCAATCAATAGGTTCATTGTATTAAATATTTTCCCAAATCTATTTAATTGGAATTTCAGATATAAACAGAATCAGCATGTTGCACTTTGGAATATATGGTCTGTAACACCATTATATTAGATTGTACACCAATCCAAAAACACAATGGTCATGTGGGAAAGATCATTGCAATATGTGAATGCAGTAATACTTATTTCTGTCTTTATCGCTCATAGAATTAACATATTTCGAATTAATATTAACTTTTGATCAAAGCAATAGCATCTACACAGATCATAAGTAAAGACCAACGGTAATGAGTATAGCTAATTAAATATGCTGTTCTTACGTTCTTATAAAGATTAAAATGTATTGTTTTATCACTTTGGGTACCGTCCTTGTTAGCGATATTTTCGACCATAATCCCAATAATATTTCAAAAATACAACCAGTTTAGGGCACTTATGTTAGTTCTAAATCAATATCCTAAGCCTACAATGCAAAATAACCTTTATAATAAAAGCGTAATACATTAATAACAAGGATCACATTAAATAGACATACATTGAACAATTTAATCAATACTGTTAATGAAGATAACATTAATACATTACTCATGGATCAAATAAACACTATATATGAATAAACTTTAAATAAATTGAAAGAAACTTAAAGTGAATATGTACCAAGATGAATAAATAATGGAGATAATTGTTATTTAATAAACGTTTGCTTGTATTTAAATATAAAAAATAACATTAAATTAAAAATACATTTGTAATTCAAAATACGGCCAGGTTGTTCTCATGATAAATGTTTGTTGGTGATATGAACTTATCTGTAATTCCTGTTATGAAAGTCACTTGATAAACTTTTGTCAAGATTGTCGTAGCAGAAGCTCAGAACAATCAATTTATTATATTAGAAGTTAACACTTAACTATCTTTTAAAAAACATGTATCTAAGGTAAAAATCGTATTTCAATGCAGTCTCCATAACAATTTGCATCATACAAGCGGTAGACGCCGCACCCACAAATGTACACTTAATCAAGCTCGGATAATTGAAATATTATAAAAGTAAATCATTAGTAGTTACTCCAACTGTTCACCACCCTAATGATGACGCCTTATGGGGTGGGGATCACCAGGTGAGAGGATATCAAAGGATATCGCCTGAGGGTTACATTAATATTACGTAATATGCAAGTTATGCCGACACTTGAGTATTACATAATTGTTACGTAATATTTACACCAGAAGGTTATATATCTCTCACATAAAATGAAAAAAACAAACAACAATTTGAGTGTTATTCACCAGAGGACGTGTTGCCAGGGCATGTTACTCATCAGATGGCGCGTTGTTAGGGCCTTGAAATGGCACCAGAGGGCAGAGGGCGCGTTGTTATGGTCATCAACTTTATAGTAAGAATGAAAATCCTAAAATGAATATTTTATTTTATTTACATAACATTATGTATACAATTATCAGTACTGAAAAGTTTTTTTTATCACAATTACAGTTCGCTTTATATATAAAGCTTTAATTAGCTATTTTAATCTCGAGTTCCTACAAACTTCATACTTTTTGCTTATGTCTTTAATTGCGTACGTTTTACAAAGGCAGATGGTGTTTCTATAGGCGGATGGTCTTACCTTTAGTGTTTGTATACGCGGATGGTCTTACTAAGGATAGTTCGATAGTAGTTTTATAAGTAGAACTACGGATGATGCTACTAAGAACAATATTGCAATAGTTCGTAGGATGATCAATTAATCAATAGTATTTGCATAGCATATTTTTTCAATATTTTTTCCATAAAATGGCGGATACTTCGTGATAACATCTCTAAATATCACGCAATAATTTTACATATAATCTTACTGTTTCACTTTATACACATGTTTCAGTAGTCTGACTTTAAGGATAAAATATATGCTTATGCTATTCTTTACCCATATAGCTATGATATTTAGTCATTATATTGTGTATAACAGTAAATGAGTTTTGACAAAATATTTCACTTTACACATATTGATGGTTACTTTGTTTTCGCTTACATATTATATATGTTTTACAAAGGCGGGAAGTGTTATTAGGTGGCTGTTCTTAATAAAGTTCTATAGGTGGACGGTGTTACTAAGATTCCATAAGCAGGCAGTTATACTATAAGGTGATGGTGTTACTATAGGCGGATGGTCTTGCTAAGGATAGTCTGTAGAGAAATAATGTAACTCTTTCGTTCAATATTTATAACAACGAAACATTAGGTATGATAAAATCCTTTTAGGACAGATAATTGTAAAAGTGTGTAAGTTAAATTATTAGCTATAATATTTGACTCGTTCAAATATCGAATAAATTAAGATGGTATGCGTGATAAAAACTGACATACATAATACACTATCCTATGTAGTTGTTTCTTTAAAATAATGGTTTTTACTTGTAACTTTTTAAGACATATAATCAAATCTAGATATTGATGATCTAATCACATGTTGAAACACGATGAGACACCCTAGAATGAGCTCATCATACTGTTGAACTAACCACGTAGTAATACCATCCATCTAAAGAAACATTGTTATTATTTTCTATACATTGCTTTACATTATCATTTTCTCTAATACCCATCCTCTTTTGTTGTTGTTTTTATTTTTCACCCTATGGATATTGTTGTAATATATTTTTAACTATTATCACTCTTACGCCTTTTATGTAATCTAAACATTTCTTTTGTATAAACGCATAAAGGAAGTTCGTTTATAAGTTGTACTCTAAAACCACAAGTGTTATGAATTTTAATTGTTTATTATGTTTTGTACTTCAAGTGAATATCCTGTTGAAAATCATAAAATGGTGAGTGTTGCTATTTTAAATGGTTTCTATAATAAATAATAAAATGATTGGTTAAACAGTAAGTCACTCATTTATCATATTTAGTTGTAGCAAAATGATTTACCAGTGAGTTCATTAACCATTTGTTAAAATTAGAGATATAATGAAACAGAACTACGTACATAGATGGTTAGCATAAGAATATGTTTAAAGTCGAATATTATAACTATATACTTATAAAGTGAAACAGTAAACTTGTATATTAAATTACTGTATGTTATTTTGAGATTTAAATCATTGTGTTATATTGATAGAGAAAAGGAAACATGAATAAAAATATGGGTAATACTAATAGTAAAAAAATAAATTAAAAAAATTTGTTTCGGAATTTTTTTAGAAGCACATGAAGGTCAACAATCCTAGGATCAACATTAATGCCATTCAGTATTGCAATATTCAACAGTGCTATCCAGTAAGCTTTTTTAAGTTGGCAAGAGTGACTTCCACTGTGTGACAACTTAAAGTTAAATTTATTGTGAAATAAGTGTGGTTTCAAACTTTTCATTACCAGGTTGATTTTCAGTTTCATTCTAAGTAGGAAACTTGATTTGATCAGAAGTTGATATTAATTTGTAAGATTACTCATCGTTTCTTATACTTAGTGTTCTTCATATAGAAAAAACAGCAACTTCAGTATAAATGGGCTTTACTTGATCAGTAAGTTTAAGGAGGTAAACGTGTTTTTTTTCAGTATCTAGGGAGTTTTTAATTTTGAATGATAGGTAAAAACCAGTGGAACATAAGAGGAATTTGTTTTTCGTAATTGTTTCAAGTGGAATATTGTTAGTTTTGTCAACCTGTTTATTATAACCTCTTTTGGTCACAATTTGTTTCAAAAAATCAATGTGCTGGTCATAGTTCTTACTGTCAGAGCAGATTTTCTTTAATCTAAGTGATTGATTGAATATAATATTGCGTTTGGAGTTTGCGGGTGACAGCTTTGAAAATGTAAGTATTGTGGTCTTTCAGTTGGTTTTTGGTACAAATCAGTATGTAGAACACCATTTCTTAATGCTAGATTTACATCCAAGAAACTTATTTGGGTAGTGGAGTAATCTATATACATTGGGTTTATAAAACACATATATATATTGGGTTTATAAAACGTGAAAAAGTAATTACTTGATATAATTAAAGGTCCTTTTAAGATAATGATTGTCAACTCTTTTTTTCTGTTATAAACTATGTTTATTTGAGAAAAATGTATTTGATGCTGAAATGTGAACTAACAAGATTAAATGTTATAGTGTAATAGAATTTTTGATTTGTCAACAATTAGTTCATATATATATATATATATACATGACTTTAGTGTCGTACATACTATCAAAAATTATAAATAATATATTTCAACAAAAGGCATAAGTCTGTGTGTTACAATTTTTTTTCTAATTCCAGATAGTTCTATGCTACTGACCTTTAATTTTGCCGGTTTTAAGAGGGGACTGGTTGTTTGGCCACATGAATACCTCTCCTGCCCTTTGTATTTCTTAACAATCAAAGTTTATCGAGCCTGTCAGCTGTTCTGAAGTATAAAAACCTAGAAACACTGATTGAGGTTTTAGTCGTAGGCAAATATGTCAGCAATTGGATATAAAAGTGACCTCTCTGTATTAAACATTCGTTTTTCGAAATGGTAAGAATATTACTTATCAAACCTATATGCATAAAGTTCCAAGCTACCAAGAAACAAAAAGCTCTAGACAAAGATTTGTGAAAATTCTACAGAAAGGTAAGAATAGTAATGGATAAACATAACTACTTGTGTAGAAGATCTTTTAAACATTAGCAGAACAAATCAACGTATAAAGGTAAACTTGAGATTTATATAAGCGTCCTTTTCCGGACAAACAGATGTTATACTATATAGTAATTATAGAAATGAATTAGGAATAAGTATTTTACATATTAGATGTCCGAAAAAAGCAAGTAAAACATAGAAGCAAAAATTATAGAATTAATGAATTAGTGAAATTTTATATATATAAAGTGACGAATAACTGTAAAGTGTGTAAGGTAAATAATTGGCTATGCTATAATATTTTCCTCACTCAAATAATGGATAAATTAAGATAGCATGTTTGATAAAAACTGATATGTATAGCAATGTTATAATAGTAGCCGCGTTAAACTAATGGTCTTACTTGTAACTTTTTGGGACTAGACATATGGAGATCATCATTCTATTTAACTATCTGTTTATAGAAACACTATCCGTTCTAGCAACACTAAACTTAGTAACATAATTCGCCAAGTACTACCATCTGCCTATAGAACCTTAGTAATACAGTCCATCTAGTAACATCACTAGCCTTTGTAAAACACACACAATATGCTTAGTAAGACCATCCGCCTATAGAACCTTAGTAACACTGTCTGCCTATAATACCTTATTATCACCGTCCTCCTAGAGAGCCTTGGTAACACCGTCCGTTTATAGAAACATTTTCAGCCTTTGTAAAATATATGTAATATGTAAGGGAAAACTATAGAGTAACTGTCAATATGTGTAAAATGAAATATTTCGTCAAGAACTCGTTTACTGGTATACACAAAACAACGAATAACATCATAGTTATATGGGAAGAGGAATAGCATGAGAATATATATATAATCCATAAAGCCAAACTAGTGAAACATGTGTATAAAGTGCAACAGTAAAATTAAATGTTAAATTATTGCATTATATTTTGAGATGTTATCATGAAAATCCGTTCTTTTCGGGACAGGTATTTGTAAAAAGTATGCTACGCAAAGTACTGTTGATTATTCGGTCATCCTACAAAATAAGGTGATATTGTACTCAGTAGCATCATCCGCTTATAGTAACACTATCCTATTAAATATTTTGTCAATCATTCATTTGTTGTTATAGGCAATACATATGAATATCACCAATAAAGAATAATAGTTTTACTTATAAAATATAGACTTTGATGACATTTTGAGACACTTTACGATGAGCTCATCACCCTATTGAACTATCAGCCTAGTAACACCATCCGCCTGTACAAACACTACCCTTAGTAACACTACCTTCCTATACAAATACCATCTGCCTTTGTAAAAACCTACGCAGTTAAATATATATAAGCAAAACTATAAAATTAATAACAACTAGAAATTAAAATATCAGATGTAATGTTTTACTTATAAAGCAAGACTGTAATTGTGATAAAAAACTTTCAGTACTAATAATTGTAAACATAACGTTATGCAATCTAGATTAAATTATGAAATTTAAGACTTTGGTTATTACTATAAAGTTGATGACACGGTAATCTATATCATTCTCTAGTGGTTCGCTTTCGAACTATCTGCGCGTTCATCATACCAACGCGCCCTCTGGTACCACTTCTGGAATTATGACCCTAACAACACGCTATTTGGTGCCACGTCTTGGAATAATGATGTAATCGTATCTGGTCATCTTCGTCATTGCTCCCCCCCTCCTCCCGAGGCACTGAAGTATAGTGGTAATTACTATTATTGTGTTGCTAATATCAAAATGGAAATAATAGTTTCAACTAGCTTGGATCTGTAATAAAATACCAGTGTTTTAATAAAGTAACATTAATCGAGGATACGAGAATTTTGTAATAAAATATACAATCAAAATAATAATAATACTTTGCACATGATTAAATAACATTGGGTGAACTAGTTTGGAGTATTAGTCGCGAAATTCGATATATTGTATGTGTAATTAATATAAAATCAAGAAGGAATCCTCAATAGCCATGACACTTGAAATTATTTTAGGCAGGATTAGAGTAAATTAACAAATGAGACTTATTTTCTCCCTTTTTATTGGCTATATTTTTGTGCGCCGGCAATACCAAGCATAGGGCGAACGTATACCAGATTCGATTTTATTATTCATCAGGTTTCTACCAGCTTACCCTCAAATTGAAATTATTTTCGGTAGGATTAGAGTAAATTAATCTATAAAACTTTGGGCGTCGTCAAATACATCAATCGAAAGGGTTTGCCCTCCTGAGTACAAAACAGTAATTAGATCCCAAATCGGTCTAGAGATGACGGAGCTATGAGCGAAAAGCTTATACTTGAAAAACTCAGAACCATTCTATAAGCCACTATGCCGCGGCTAATATTTATAATATAACCAATTTACAGCTATAAATCGGTACTACGTTATTGCTTTATTAGCTAAACTAGCGAACCCATGGGCCTATGGTCTACATTTACAGGACCGCTATAATGCAATTTTATTGCTAGAACTACAATGTTTCACCTTTTCAGTTTAATGATCATTGTCGCTACAATGCAAATTTCGTTTCTTTAACCAAGTTATGAATACTAATTAGTTGTCCTACTTATTTAAATGCTGTAATATAAATCAATGCCAAATTTAAGGTCCACTTTCGGGAAATCCCTATAAAAGTGTTTTCGTGAAATACCCGGGTTCCCTAAGGGTTAGGGTGAAAAGTTTTACCTTTGTGCAAAGCTCGCTATTTAAGAGAAGTTACGTGACACACACACACACACTGTATATTATTATATATATATATATATAATATAATGATGCAGTCATTATCAATGGACAGGTCAAATAATTAGTACCAAACTCTGTAGTGATGAGTTATCTAACCTGATGCCTGTTTATCTTCTTGTGACCTTGTGAGTAACCTTTGTTCTATGTTGGAGTTTCTCTGTTTGTCAATATTTAATGACTAATAATAAAAAAATCTAATTATATTGTAAGGCCAGTGTCTATATCACATGATTGCATCGAGTTTACATTTCTGTGTAAGTGCATAATATTAAGTGTAAGGTTACACCTTTATCAAGTGCATGACTGTTCGTAATATTAATGTATAATTGATATTTGTACTATCGCAACAATACAATTTCTACTTGACAAAAATCATTTTATTAGTCAAAATAATCACTGTGAGCTTGCTGTTTTTCTTGAACTTTCAGTTATCAGGAGAGAATTTAAAAACTAAACTGCTTACAGAAAATTTGGAAACTCTCATTAGAGTACTTAATATTATTTCTTAAAATACTAACAATAAACATATTTATATTTTCATTGGAGCTAGTTGTTATTACACCACCAATATCAATGCTATAACGTTTTAATTTTCAACTTGGTCTTCAGTGTAAGTGTAAATCAGTAACTACTATTTGTGGTGTTTGAAAACCATTCTTTCAAGAATCTGTAAAAAAAAGATTCATACAACCTATTAGAAATAGTGAATCATAGAATAAAAGTTAATCACTTGCTTGAATAAAACTATCTCACGAGAATGCAAAGTCAGGAAACAAACTTGGCAGATCTGAAAGATAGATACCGATATTTACCCTTTCTCAAGAACAGTCCTCGGTGTATCTCTTAGATACGCAAATTGCAGATAAGTTGCATGTTGAAGCTATACATCAGGCCTTGTTCGCAGTAACATAAAAAACATCGTTATTCTGGTAGCAACAGAATGGTTGTGTTTGATGTTTTCAAAACGCTACACAAAATATCAGTGAGAGCAAGAAGTTTTGTAATAAGAAAAGCAGAAGTAAGAAAAATGCAATATATAAAGGGGGTATTAAGAGATAACGAAAAAATAGTTCCTTGTCTTAATTAGATGTCAACCACTAAGAAAGAGGAACATAAAGTCACTTAATTGAACAAAGAGTTGAAAATTTATTGAACTGCCTCAAATATTGATCTCGATAAATCTCAGAAGAAAAAACTGTCCAATATCTTCCGAAGTTATAAAGTTACTTTTAAAAGTGATACTGAAATCAAACATTTTACAAGGTTTTGAAATAAAAAGTCTGAAATGTAACCAATCTTAATAATTTTATAGAATTACTATTAAGATTCCCCATTGTTTGTGAGTCTTAAATGCTATAGAAGTTTGTTCGTCTGGTGTGTCAACAATATGTTTGCTTTTTTTATATTTTTTTCTAGTTTAATGATCATGGAATTGTTTAATTAATACTGATCTGTTTTTTTTGTTTTTTTGGAACAAAGCTTTATTTTGACTAGTTGTTAAGTATTATAACGCTCTATAAACCATGCACCATTACATCTGACAAGTATTACATCAATTACATCTTGCAAGTAATTGTAACGTACTAAAACAAATTCAAACTCTTATTATATCTAATTGAGGATCAGTTTCGTTCTTTGTTAAAGTTATACTAATTCTACCCATTTGTTTCCATTACAATAATATTTTGCAAACATAATGATTTCGATTTCCATCTTCTTACCACAGAAGAGTATTCTCTTATACACATTTGTTTAGAAACCATTCAGTTTATTCTGAATATCATCTAGTCGAGAAGCTATTCCCCAATTAGAACAACCCATGAAAACGATATAATAGACTTGGGGTTGGAGGTAGATTAGTAGTAGTGGTTGATGATGTTTCTACGTAAACTATTGAAAAAAAGTCCTAGTGAAATAAGAAGAATTATGAAATTGTAGATTTACTGGCTTCTAATGTTTCGTCAACTTTCGGTGTTTAAACCGAAGCCTGGAAAAAATCTATAAGAGATGAATCAATTATGTTATTGATTTCTATCCACACATAAATTGTACATTAAAAACGCTCTAATAAGCAAGCCATTACTAAATGCTACGTCAATGTGCAAAGGACAAAAGCCTTAAAAATTAAATATACAACAAAATTTGCAAACCTCACGTTAATGTAGGACAAACCCTTGGTTGTTTATATATGTACATTTTGACACCACATTTTGTTGTGCTTTATTCTTATTAATGAAAATTATTTACTACGATTTTTCTTACAAAATTTTCAAACACTGTTCTGTATCATTGATACTTAAATCATTGTAGCTATACTATTTACTAAATATAATTCACGTAATATTCTGTTTACGGTTTATTGAGCTTGAGTGTGAAGTTTGTAACTTATCAAATAATAAAAATTCTATAAACTGCTAACGTATATAAATTTTTGTTTGTTTGCAGTTAAGCAAAAAGCTTCACAAAGGGCTATCTGTGCTCTACCCACCACAAGTATCGAAACCCGGATTATAGCGTTGTAAGTCCACATAAATAAAACTTCATCTAATTTTCTAATAATTAATTAATTAATAGCAATAATTAATATTACCTGTATACGACAAGTGAGCATTAGATTTAAGATAATTTGAATTTTTCAATGAAATACATGAAAAAATTAGTTCTTTGTTAGACAACTTTTTGAAATAGTTAAGCATTTCAAACATGTAGTTATGGGATCAGGGTAAGCAAAGAGTGCAATGACACAGGAATAATTATTAATCTTGCAAAATTGACAGCCATTCTCTGCATACTCAACAACAGACATGTTTATAAGGGCACTCAACCATCATACTTTGCAGCCATCGCCATCCTTTTGGATGAAACACTGCAGATAATGGGGGCAACCTTTGACAGACAACTCAATTTCACCAGCACATTAGCACTATAATAACCAGAACAACAAAAGGCTTTATTCCACTAAAAGTTGCAGCAGAAAGTAGGAAATAGAGCTGAAGAATGTCACCTGCTTATACTGTACTAGATTTTTATCCATTCTATCCTGGATTATACACTTTCAATTATCAGTACGAGTGGCACACTGCTAGATAAGAGTGAAAAGATACAAAAGGCCTGTTTAAGAATGTTCATGGGATATACTTCAACCATCCCCCATCAAGACACTCTTACACCTTAGACTCCTCAGCAGCATCCCAGGGCACTGACAATGCTTGCAATCAAATTATTCTCTAAGCCATTGATGTGTAAAGTCCACGCCTTTCATCATTGGGTAACTGCCCTTTTGAATTGGGACATTCCACGTCCAAAATGATCCCAAGACACGAACTAAACAAGGGATTGTCTAAAAGGCATCCAAGAAACAGTCATGGATGAACAGATGCTATAAACCAATTAATGAGATAATCTGTCATCAACAGATCTAAGATGCCCTGTGTGGAATAAACATTTTGTGCCACTGGGATCTTTGCAAGTTAGCCTACATAGAAAATGTAGAGATTGGGTAAATGGTTAAGTAGAAGAAAGCCTGTTAGTACCTGTCATCACAGTTAGAGCTACATATGGTTCCTACTCAACAGATACCAAGAGAGCTGGTTGGCTATTGTTAATATTGGGAAATACAACATTATATATAAAGCTGGTGGAGCATTCAAGCTTCACACATGCAGTATTGAATTGGAAACATATAAAGCAAGCCCTCCTCTGAATTGCTGAAAGCATAATCTCCAACTAATCAGCGTCACTAACATAATATTTATAACTAATTCGCAGGCATTACTGCAAAAAATTTAGAGTGATTAGTTCCTAGACTGATGACGGAAAGCAAAGCAACTGCATGGTAATACCATCACCTTCATGTATATGTGGGAATAAAGCCAAGTGCTCACATGAGAAGTCTCTAAAGCAAACTGGAACAACACCACTGATAAAATATTGACTTTTCCCTAATAAGGAGAAAATAACACACATGAAAGGTTTTCATCAACATTCAGTGGGAATGAGACTAATAGAAGACAAAGCACCATATTGGTACAGTTGTTAAAAGCAGAAGAGGGAATCAATATGTAGTACACAACCAGAAGATTACTGATAATATCAGTAAAGTACTTTCTCTTACCTTTTGCTAGGCAGCCAGTCTTCACTTGACAGATCACCATTGTTTTGTATTATAACTTGGTAATGAATTCAACTCAACGTTCAAAGACAATTCCTATAAACGTCGATATCTTTGGGTTGTTAAAATGAGCCCTCGGATGTCGTCGTCCTCACACGGTTGATGGACCTTGTAAAACATGTAAAGAAAAAGGGGGAAACAGTGGCCTTAATGTATTGCGCAAATCCTCCAGCAATGGAAAGTTTTCTGCTGAGCAGTAGTCCATAGCCAGGATCATCAAATGACGAATAACTGGTGAAGGAAGAAAGATTTATAAGGCATAGGCATCCATTCTTGTATCGGTACTATACAAAATATGAACACACCTCTCTAATTTGTTTTGTCTCATTCATGCTTCTTTTTGTTAAAGTTCCCACGTGTTCATTTTATAGATAATATTGAACACTAATTTATTAAATAAACGTTTTAGCAAGTTATATGCACGATTAAAATAGAAAAAATAACACGTTTTAATATTATATGAGAAGGGAGTATTTGATATATAACAAATATAGAACATACTACAACATTTATGATTCCGAAATATCTTTATATGCATGTAACATAGTTCACTATTTAAAAAGCTATTTTGTTCTTTATCGGCATTTTGATGGTAAGAAAATAAAATAAAAATAGAATGTATATATAGTGTTATTTTCAAGTGTTAACATGTATTATAGTAATGCTAACGCTTGTTAACTCATTCAAATTATGACAGGTATCATAATCCATTGATGTTGCTGCTTCAGCAAACAAAGACCTACAGTAAAACATTATAAGTTATTTAATTAACGAAGCTAGAAATATTTCAATGGCGAGTTTTCGGTCCTGTTCTCAGGATCATTATCATCATGATAATTTAACTCTAAGAGTAGGATCGAAAGCTTCCTATTAGAATAACTTAACTATGGTATAAACCCGTTTATATGCCTTACTATTGTTCCTTACCAGGTTTTATGGATAATATTTAATGAAAACAAACATTCTTTTAATTATACATTTTGTTTCCAAGTATGGAATTTCAAAGAACTTTGATGACATATTTTGCTTTACTGTTATTTGAAATATTCGTTTCTTCTATAGTACTGAAACAAACAGAAAACAAGTTAATGTACCAAAGACCAACCACATCGTTTTTAGAAATTTAAATGGACCAAGGAAGAGTTAAGCGTATCCATTGTCTGTTACCTACACGTTAAGACGCTATCTAATGGATTAAAACTTTTGTGCTCTTAATTTAACAGATCAGTTATACGGTGCTGTTAAAATATACTGCTATAATTGAACTAATCGAACTTTAGAGCTTATTTATTTTGAATCTTGTGCAAATTTTGAATAGCCTATAACAGTTTACATTACGCCGAGCCCTAATTTTAGGACTTTCATTTGGGCTATTGTTTGCACTAAGGAACTTTTAAATAATCTCGGTGTAAATAATGAATGTGAACATATATAATGAAATCACTGTAGATATGTATTATAAATAATGATTGTGAATATATATATATATATATATAATGAAATCACTGTAGATATGTGTTATAGATATCACCACCAACTTCAACAATGGAAACTTTTAGTAACGTTTGTGTTTTTTTTTATAATTTTACCAAAGCTACAAAAAAAAAAAGGGTTTTGTACGCATAACGGTCCCCAATTTTAAACTGATAGGCAAGAAGAAATGCAGCTAATTAGACAATTACACTAATCGTCAACCGTTGGGCTACTTTTGTCGGACCGAAAAGTGGGATTTGGGCTGCCATTCTTATAGCTCAGCCACGGCTCTAAAATATGGAATGGGCTGTTGCGATAATGAGTCTTAAATCTCGGATTCACAGTAGGTACATTCACCATTAGGCTACACCCGGTCATTACTTGTGGACTAATAAAGTTGGCAGTAGAGTATTTATTTGTATAAAATCGTTAAAAAAGGTCTGTAATAGTTATTAAAGGCAGATGATGAATGATGATAATTAAAATTTTTGTTATACTGTTGTTGGTTAAAATTTGATTATGAAAATAATCGAATTTTTTACGGTTGTGATAATAATGGTTGAGCCTGATGAGTTATGCGTCATGTCACTTGAGACATTTCGAAATCAAAAGTGCGAGGGTGTTTCATACACATTTATTATGCAACAACCAACGTTTTCTTTCCTGTTCTTGTGCAATTTAATAACAGAACGTATTGCTAAACAACCCAGAAACACTTTTGTTGATTACTATTTCATCTTTAAACCATCATACCATGTATATTTTTAGATTAACATTTTTTCTTTTCTAATATCTCTTGAAGCATCTTACCGTACAGACCATTGTTACGTTACTAGTAATTTGGCAAGTTACTTTACCTGAGTAGTTACCTATTCATATATAGATATTAATACTTGTACACATATGTGTATTAAGTTGCAAAAACAACGAGTATTAAGTTTCAAGATCGCAATTTTCCGAAATACGTAATTTATATGCTATCATATTACCATGGTTATACATTGAAAAAAGGGCAAGGTTCAATATACATGATGGACTTTTATTTGTTTCTTTGCTTCCAAAGGGATGAAAAAGAATATATATATATATATATATATATATATCATTTCTAAGTTACTATTAAAATATATATTTTTCGTACAGTAGCATTACTTCATTGCTCGACAAAACTCGATAGCTTTTAAATATTAATATATCTCAAAACAAAACAACTTTCTTTAAAGAAAAGAGCATTAAACAAATTTATGAAACTTAGTTAAATGGATGGCAATAGCCTGTTGTAGAAACCAGTGTTGCTGTTCGTTCAACTAAGTTTCATTATGAATACTCTGCCTAAACAATTTATCAAAGAATTAAACAAATTTATGAAACTTAGTTAAATGGATGGCAATAGCCTGTTGTAGAAACCAGTGTTGCTGTTCGTTCAACTAAGTTTCATTATGAATACTCTGCCTAAACAATTTATCAAAGAATTAAACAAATTGATGACAGATGCAACAAAAGTCTTGCTCAGAAACAGTCACTGTTATGCCAATAAGACCTTAATAATGTGTCAAAATAATCGGCATGACTAAAGAATGGTTCAGTATTCTACTATTTTTCGCTTAATGGGAAACCAGTCTTACTATTTACACACTTTGTTACTTAGAACTCACAGGATAAACTTCATATCTCGATAGCAAGCGCCCTTTTACCTTTTATTATTGAAAAAAATAATATTTATCTGTTCCTTCGTTATAGGTTTGCTCTTAAAGTTTGTTTGTTTGTAA
>NW_013667679.1:166107-176056 GCF_000517525.1 Limulus polyphemus | reverse complement strand
GTCTTAGCTCCAAATTGAAGAGTGATTTCAGTTGAATATATATATAGTTTACGAATTCTGCTCTTAAAGAAACTGCTTAATAGAATAATTCTTGATTTGGAACCAAACGTATTTTAGTATAAGATCTAAATAAGAAAGAAATAACACAATGTTTTGGTTTACCAACATTTACATTAATAATAAATATTTCCTGGTTTATTAGAACGCTCTAAAGTTAGTGGGATGAATATTAAAGTTTAAAGTTATTATATCCACAATTTGTGTTTCCTTGACGGAAAAACTATTGTTTTATGTCATTAAGAATTATTCTTAGATAATTATTTCCATAAAAACCACCAATAGAAAATATTGTAAAACTATGCAGATGCATTTCATTTTCGATACATTACCACCTTCTAGGAAGTTCGCTAATTTGTTGATGAGATTATAACACGCTGCAAATAAGTATGGAGGGTTGAATACGTTTTTATAAAACAAGTTATTGGATAAACAAATCGGATATAAAATCGCGATGGACCGGAATGTATCAGAACTACGCTTTTGACATCGTTGGGCGCTAAGTATGCAATATGATATTACTGAAAATTTATTATTTTTATGAAAGATATATGCCAACCCTTTCTAAAATATATTAATACACCCGATCATAAAAATATTTTAAGATTAGGAACTTATAATTTAAAAGATCGGGATATTCATTGTACTTAATGACATTGAAAAACAAAGAAATTTGTTACCAAGATACCATTAAAACAACACCTTAAGATGCCATTAAACCAAACACCCGAAGATTCTATAAAGCCCAACACCTGAAGATATCATAAAGCCCAACACCTGAAGATACCGTAAAGCCCAACACATGAAGAATACCATTAAAACCAACACCCAAAGATGCCATTAAACTCAATCATAATAGAATGTCAGTATTTTAACTGAATACTTTTAATGAAAAATGTTCTTTCGCTTAGCGGTCTGGATAGAGTTTATCGGAAGTAGCTCACATGCTAAGGTGAGTATCCATATAATTTATCGGAAGTAACTCACATGGTAAGGTGAGTATACATAGAGTATATCGGAAGTAGCTCACATGCTAAGGTGAGTATCCATAGAGTTTATCGGAAGTAGCTCACATGCTAAGGTGAGTATCCATAGAATTTATCGGAAGTAACTCACATGCTAAGGTGAGTATCCATAGAATTTATCGGAAGTAGCTAACATGCTAAGGTGAGTATCCATAGAACTTATCGGAAGTAACTCACTCACTAAGATGAGTATCCAGAAAAAGTGTGAGCATCATCATCTTCTTACATTTTCTTCAGGAGGAATCGTTGGTGTTATATTTAAGAGGCTTTGTTTCCAATTTGGTTTTGTTCTGATAATAGTTATCATTTAATGTGTTTGTTTTAGAGATTTTTTTCGAGCAATGCTACACAACTGCTATGTGTGCAAAGCCGTTCATGATTTTGAGGTGAAAGACTAGACAGAGGGCGGCTAGTCAATGACACCTATTGTCAACCCTAGGGCTACACTAGTCTGAATATTAGGGTTTGATCGTCATTTTTATAACGCATTCACGGTCTCAAGCTGCTTAAAGCTCGAGTACGTTAATCACTAGGCCACGCTCGACCCATTTTTGTGTATTGGTTTGTAATATTTCACACAATTGCAACTAACTTTGTTAACTGTTTTTTTGCGAATTGTAAAAAGAATATTGACTTTAAACTGACGCTTTCAAGAGTGTTCTGAAAAGCATAAAATAGTAATATTCAAATAATGAGATATGTGATGCGTAATTATGCTACATGGGACTTAACTGAGTACTATTATTTATAAAACAGTAAAATCCGATAAAAGAAATAGGAACTATGTACTAATTTCATATTTTCTTGCTTTTACTGAGTTACTTAGTATTTACTTACACAAATGTACTAAATGCCTTTTCTTAACAATGTTGTTTTACTATTGTGAAATATGGAAATAAGAATGAGATAATGCACCGTGTTTTTCATTATCTTAATTCTAAAATGTAATTAATATATCAGAAGATGAAGTACAATGCTATATGAAAAGGTATAGGAAACGAACGAAAATGTGACCAGCTATGCAGATACATGGCATTTATGTTACAAAACCGTTGTCAGTAAAATGTGTTTTATTAATAAGCCGTGAAAATACTTTGGAAATAAAACTTAATTAAGTGGTAGTAACATATTTGTTTCTTTAAGTAACTATTGTCAAATGTGTAAATTTATAACCAAAATGAAATCAACATTATGAACAATAGAATACTAACTTACCTGAGCTACAAACAGTAGTTTAGTTTTGGAAAGATAAGAATAAACAGACAATGATAATGTTGGCTGAGAACTTCAAACTGATATTGGAACCCATTGATTGGATTATGTCAAACACAACTAGGAAGTCTACAATCAACTCAGGCAAAACGGGACATTGTGAAAGAAAAGGGTTCTCTATCACATGCTAATAAAGTTAGGGAATGTCACTTGCGTTCTCTCACACTACACAATAACGACCAGCCCCTCTACCTTAGGGTTAGTTATTACAATCCAAAAAGGAACAACACGCTATATTTTTCTTAACGTTTGGTTCTATCGATCTCTGTAAGTTTCTGGAATTTCACATTCATTATTATTTTTTTTATATGTTGATGTGTGTGTGTTTGTCATTCCGTTTTTCTAAAATCACCTATCCATCTTTATTTCTGTCGTCTTAATGATTTGCCGTATATTTCGACTGTCTATGTATTTTCAACTATCAATTTTTCCTGAAATTTTATCGTGGTCATTTATTTCACTATCTTCTACATTTCTGTCGATATCTCTATTTTTTCTTTTTCGAATTGTCTCAGAATATCTGTACTCGTTTTTGTTTCCATTTCTTCTAAGTAAGTTATCGTTAACATTTCCGCGTCTCTTATTAATATTGTAACAATTTTATTTTACCCTATCTTAATTTACATTTATAATTTTCATTATTTCTTTTCATCTTTCACAATCTCATTATCTCCTTTTAACGCAATGCATCAGTCGCTCAAAAATTAAATAATGATTAAAAATCGTATTTTTCTGAAGGTTTCGAAAGCTTAAAGGTAGAAGCATAACTGAAAGCTCAAACATTACTTGAAACAGAAATTATTGCTATAATGGGTGATTTTTGAAGTAACTCGTAAAAAATGACACACACGAAAAAAAAGTGTTGGTGGTATGGAATGAGGTATTGTGGGGCTGACCCATAACAAAATCATTGAGGTCGCTGAAGGTCAACTGCAAGGTCATTTTCTTCGAAACTTTTATTATTAATATGCGTAGAACACCAAAAATATCATATGCAAATGTATAGACTTTGTTTGTTTGAAGTTAACCACAAAGCTAAATAATGAGTTATCTGTGCTTTGCCCACTACGGGTATCGAAACCGGTATCCGGTTTCTAGCGTTGTAAATCCGGAGACATACCGCATTTACACTAGAGGGATAGGTATGGACTATAACGAATGGAACATTTTAAACCAAACTCGCTCCACAACAATAATAATTAACCATAAATGCAGATGCAATTGTGGCAACTAATGAATAACCGTTTTCAAATTACTTCCCAAATTTAACAAATATGTCGGTTTCATTGTCAATATTTGTTACAGCTCTGTCCTTACGGCATCTATGCGTGAATTGGGCTACACTATACATCGCTGAAACACATTTCTTATCATCTGATGTGAAGGATGGCATTCATCTGGGAGGTTTGCCATTCAGTATGACAGCAGTATGGGCATTCTAATGACACTCCCTACACAGTATGATTATGACTGTCTTTAACTGAATACTGTGTCATTAGATGTTGTGTGTTACTTTATGTAGGGAGTTTCATGTTAATACTTTATAACCTGTTGAATCCTTAAAAGTTGCAATAACCTATATAGACAAAACTCTGACCTTGTACCTCAAACCTGAGTTTATGTAACAACGTTTACTATGGTCGAATTTCGACTTTCTGTAGCATAACGCCATATACATGGAAAGGGGTGAGTTTATACCTATAAGTGTTGTATTTGAGCAACGATTTTGGTACTTTATTTAATAAAAGTTTCATTTGTTACTATTTAAGCATTTGCTATGACCATTTTATGTGTATTAGCAAAGGTTTTAAAGGACATGACCTTGAATGAGTTCAGTGATATTGTAACAGTATATACCCACGACACCTCATTTCATTCCATACAGAATCATTTTCCTATACCTATCATTTCTTAATTATTTACTTATCAGTGAACGTCTGAATCACTTTGTATAAAATTACCATTTTTCTCAGTATAACTTCTTTTCTGCGACAAAACAATTGAATTATTTATGTAAGACATCGAACTATAAACATCATGGGTGATACCAATGCCTCAAGATAAAGCTACTATTTTATGTCTTTCTTCTTCTTAAGCTTGAGCGTTTTAATAGTGTACTGTAACTAGTAACAACTGATCTAATGTAAAACTCCTTGCATGTTGTTCGGGAATGTATCGACTTTGAAGCCTCTTAACGGACAAACAATAAAACAGTGTAACGAAGAAAACAAAGCACGAAATTTATTTCTAATACCAGTTGCGACCCGCAAAACATTTGAGGTAGTTTTCATTCTCTTTGCTTAAATTTTCCTTATTTTACCATTCTCACACACGGCATTTAAGCTACGCTTTCTTGCAGGCATTATGTGTTAGACTGATAAATCCTGGATCTATTTGAAAAAATTGTTCGTGGTCAGACAAACAAACTCACGTTTGTTTAATAAAGCTTTAATAAAACTACACGTACGTAGTTTTATTTAATAAAACTACACGTAAAGTAAACAATAAAGTAGATCAATAGTATATATAATAGGGTACAAAGTATGAAACAAGAATGAGCATTCAGTGTATGACACGATTTTACGAGTTCAAACAAGGAAACTCACACAAAACGAAGAATAAAACCCGTACTTAAGAAAAATGTAGCTAAAAAGTGTTTATAGCATTCTATGAAACATACTGAACTAAATTATTGTAAAAGTAAAGTAAATGTAAAGTTTTAATGAAGGCAAACTTAGCTGAATATGCAGAAACGTCTGAATGCGTGTTCACAAAGTGATAAATATATGTTTTTGAATGAACTGCGCATGCGTATTTTTGACCTAAAAAAGTCGAGGGAGCCTATAGCAGTTGTATTTAAGGTAATATTCATTTTTTTGGTTTAAGAAATTATATGTAGATTAAGTGTTGTTTGTGTGAAATACCTTGCAAATAAAACAAAACAAACAATAACAACAAAGTCGAAGCTATTCAAAGCCAGTAGTCACTTGATGACAACGACATTGTGTCATCGTGGAGCATACTTGCTGCATTAAAAAGTTTGACTAAGCAAAAATAAAGGTAATAGTGAATGGAAAAGCCAATGTAAAATCTGGACTCCTCGGATAAAGGCCTTTCTAACGATATGAGATTTGTACCGTTTGATCGAGAAACTTACGAGAAAAGTTCCGGACAGACAAACAAGCAAACGTAAGCGTATTATTTATATATAAGATTTGTACCTAAACTATGCCTATTCGATTCTAATGCATGTTAACATCCAATTTTAAGCTTTAGTAAATGTTTCACTTGCTTGCTTTTATACTTTCTCATTTCATGATACGTTGTCAGAGTTCTTGGAATATCCTGTCTCTGCTTCAACTTGATAAATCAATTATTCGAGGTGTGTAAAAGAAGAAAATCGTATAATGAAGATTATGTTAGCGTTTCACAATCCCCTGACAATTGAAGTACTATTACTGTAGGTATATACTTATATGCAGAAATTGTAAAGTGTATTCATGTATATTTAACACGCTGTCACCTTAGCTAAAACAAAAGACTTCTGTGTGTGTGTTGTTTACATTTAAAATACATATTATTCAGACTGAATTGAAACCTGTTGTTGACATGAAAACTCATAAACACAAGCAATCATTTTTATATTACTTATTATACCAGTGTAAAATATAACGTAAAAAGGTTGAATTTACTGGTTGAAGGATGTATCTCAAAGGAAGTCAATTACATGTAAATACAAATACGATTTTGTGAACGCTTGTTCGGATTAGAAGTATAAAATATAATGTGAAAAAAATAAATTTGCCATTTTTTAACAACAGATCTTAAAGGAGGTTAATTACACACCTAGATATGGCCATGTCCATGCCTAATTTGCTAGAAGGAGGAAATGCACGAACCATCGGATTAAATCCATAACAGGTTTCGACTATCATTCCTTCTAGTTGAACTGTCACTGACTTCACAGTGAATGTATATATATATTTTTCCTTTTGCTGTGCACGTTCTATTTCGTAACATCAAAGACGAAGTTTATGCGAAATAATTTTACAATGTACAAGGAGATAATTTAAGTTGCCACAAAAATTACATTAAAACTCAAGGTGTTCGGCTAACAAGGTTAACTTCTTATAGATAAGATAAACAGTTTCTACTAAAGCTGGTTATTTCTTTCTGTAGTGTCTGTGTCATAAAAAAAAACAAATTGGGCAAAACACAGATAACTAAAAGTCTGCTCCACAACAAACGAATATAAAAACAAAAATTCATCCATGTTGGACACACAAGAAAAAAATTCATTCAAATATTTTATTAAGAATTGAGAAGTAACAGCCAGACAGACAAAAAATCTGAAGAAACCTGTAATTCGGAAAGTCTCTACAGGAAGTAGTTATAATACTATGGAAATACAGGAAGTAGTTATAATACTATAGAAATACAGGAAATAGTTATAATACTATAGAAATACGGGAAGTAGTTATCTATTTATCTTATTTACGGCAAAGGTACTTAGGGTATCTGCCGTAGTCCCTTATTTTAGATTGAAGACCCGAGAGAAGATAATCTGCTAACAGCACCAGCCGCCAATTATCAAGCTATTCTTTTTCGAAAAAAATAATGAGATTGGCCGACACATTATAACGTTTTTACGGCTGAAAAATCGATAGTGTTTGACGCCGTGTTTCGATCCCGTGACCCACATATTGTGAGTCGAGAGCTCTAATCAACAGACCATGCCAAGCACGGAAGTAGTTATAGCAAAACGAAAATACAAGTAGTTATAAAATAATAAAAATGTAGGCAATAGCTTTAATAAAATAAAAGTACTATATATATATATATATGGTTTAAAGACTTAAACAGAAATGTAATTTGACAAGATGTATAGTTATACAAAAATGGAATAAATTATAAAGTGTTCGAAATGATAAAGTATAAAGAAAGTGAGCTTATATTGGGGTAAAATATAATAACTGGTATGTCCAATGATGACAGATTTTGGATGATATAAACCTCGTGCGGTTTGGCATAATGTGTTTACTTAGAGATTAAGCCTGCATGTTTGAAGAACGACACAGTGACGGAGAAGTATTTTTTTTTATTTTTATAAAAGATCATAGTGCAAGCGTGAAATGTCAAATGACGCCATATTCGACCATTTTGTCTGCTTTAGTGCGTGTTGCACATGCCATTGTTGATTTCCCCGTTGCCCGTTTCATGTCACTTCTTTTGCCTCTATCACTTTTCACTTGATCGATTTTTATCCACGCTACAAAGTAGCACATCTAGACACACTGTGAAGATAGAGTCATTAACGACTTGAGGAGCTACGAGAATTATATGCTAGGTAGGAAATGTATCTTGTGGATAGGGGGAATCTCTTTCTACCTTTTGCTCAAGTGAACCGAACTGAGAGATTAATTATTATTATTATTATTCAAGCAATAGAAAAATCCTCATTTTTGTTTTATGAAAGGTATCTATATTTTAATCTCACAAAACATTTCAAATCCACACTTATTTCCATTCAAATCTAACTCCAGGAAAAAAATTAAAAAGTTAGCCAAATATCATTTTAGCAAAATTCATACTTGTTGATAATGCAATATATCAGCGATATTACTTCGGAAAGTCAGTTATAAAAACATGCAATTGCTCAGCATAATAACTGTAAGTGTTGAATAGCAAACTGGTTGTCTCTTTACATGGCAATCCTATTTTTCTAAAACATGATATCGAAAATTAATTCACTAAACTATTTTATAGAAATGTCAGTAATTTCGACAATTTGATTATATAAAAGTTTCGGTTATTTCTTTATATCAATCATCGTTAAATCTTACTATTCGATTGGTTTGTTTATTGAATTTTGCGCAAAACTACTCGAGGGCTATCTGCGCCAACGCCAACCGTTCCTAATTTAGAAATGATAGACTAAATGGAAAGCAACTATTCAACACCACCCACAGCCAACTCTTGGACAACTGTTTATCAACAGTAGTTTTTGACCATTACATAACGCTCCCACGGTGAATTCGAACCCGTAACCTGCAAATTACAAGTCGAGAGCTCTAACAACCAGGCTATGCCAGCCTCTATTCGACTGGATTGGTCCACGAGTTGGCAGTGAGTGGTGTTGATTAGTTGTCTTACCTGTAGTCTAACACTTCAAAATTAGGAACGATTATCACAGATAACCTTCGAGTAGCTTTATGCGAAATTCAAACATAACATAATCGTTTAAAAGGTTTTTTTTTGCTACTGAATTATTGCACAAATGACATTTTCTCGAAGACTGTGTTAAGACTTAAAGTTATAATATCAAAACCAATTGAAAGATTATATAAGCAAGAAATTTTCTTTTGTCCCAGTATGCTTGAGATAGCTATTTTGCATAGTGTGTACAATTATCAAACAAATAAATAAATAAAATTACGAAACATTTTTAAAGTAAGGTGTTATTCATCACAATTGTATCTCTAACACTTTTATTGTTTCTGTACCACATGACAGAAAAGAAAAATTTTCTATAAGCTAATTGCGATTTACTATCAGGCCCACCTCACAATACATTTAGCTAATTCCCTAGCTAAACGTTTCTGGATAAGGTTGTGAGGAAACAAGGAGACAAAGAATTATGTGTATGAAAGAGGCTTATCGAATCCTGATGTTATTTCTATTTCCCTGGAGGAATACATACCTATTAGGGAGCCCAGTGGTCTTGAGCTCGTGTGGTCATGTGAGAAAACGTTATCATTGGAGTCTCCGAAAATTCTCAAGCCTCAGCAAACCCAAAACTCGAAAAAATGTATTCTATCTTTTCCGAAATGAAACTCTGACATAAAACCTCTTTCAATTTTCCAAGGATTTCCAATGAGCTTTAGGTAGAGTATAAATACTCAAGAGGAATCGGAAAGGAAGCAATGATTGCAAGAATGACGTTGTTTTTTTTTGTCATTATAAACACCTCTCATAAAAACTGAGCACAAAACAATAATGAACCCATTTTTTATACTATTCAAGCAAATTAAACTGCACGAAATTCTTAACTAATTATAACAAAATGTATTCGGCGAAACAACGATAAATGTTGCAAAAATTACTTTATATTCTCAATTTTAACCACTCAAAATTAAAGTTTCAAATTTCAACTTGTGTGACACTATCAGACATATTATGGCTGTGTTGTTTAACAACATATACTTGGAAATATTGTTCTTAAACACACGTTGCACGCAAAATTAAACCTACTACAATTTGTCATAAAAGTTGTATTCTAGTCTTATTAGACGTATTGGTGAATCATAACACACACACACACGCACAAAATCTTCTCATTATTTTCTCTCCATACCATTCTCTTATTACGGTTAATTTCGGTAAGCTCCGCTGTGTCGCTCATTCACTGAAGTTTCTACACATAACGCTTATATACGGTTAATTTTGGTAAGCTCCGCTGTGTCGCTCATTCACTGAAGTTTCTACACATAACGCTTATATACGGTTAATTTGGTAAGCTCCGCTGTGTCGCTCATTCTACTGTAAGTTCTTACTACTATAACGTCTTATATACGGTTAATTCCGGTAAGTCTCCG
>NW_013667679.1:162198-165857 GCF_000517525.1 Limulus polyphemus | reverse complement strand
CACATAACGCTTATATACGGTAATTTTGGTAAGCTCCGCTGTGTCGCTCATTCACTGAAGTTTCTACACATAACGCTTATATACGGTAATTTTGGTAAGCTCCGCTGTGTCGCTCATTCACTGAAGTTTCTACACATAACGCTTATATACGGTTAATTTTGGTAAGCTCCGCTGTGTCGCTCATTCACTGAAGTTTCTACACATAACGCTTATATACGGTTAATTCCGGTAAGCTCCGCTGTGTCGCTCATTCACTGAAGTTTCTACACTTAACGCTTATATACGGTTAATTTCGGTAAGTTCCGCTGTGTTGCTCATTCACTGAAGTTTCTACACGTAATGCTTATATACGGTTAATTTCGGTAAGCTCCGCTGTGTCGCTCATTCACTTCAGTAAGTTATCTTCAAAACTCTCACACGATTCAAATATTCATTTCTCATTCATAGTTCTTTTTACCTCTTTTCTTTCTTTCTTTATTGTTATTCAAAACTACTACATTGAATATTTATTTCTCCTCTCTCTTTTTTTACACATAGCTGATTCTCATATTTATTTTCTCGTCCTTCTTCACACATCTCATTTATTCGGCTTTCCTTTCGTTTTCTTTGTTCCATACTAATAACTCACTGGACTTCTCTTCCATTTTGTTTCTTCCACATAAATTTTCCGCTTGCGATCACTTGAACGTCGTTTCTTATATTTCAACCAACGAGTTCATCTTTTCTTTTTGTTTTTCTCTCATGATTCTCATCAAGCGATTTTTTTGGCGTTGTTTTATCTACAGTATTCAATTACTGGACTATTTTTACACTGCCTGCGTTATATATATATGACTTACAGGACTTTCTTTCTCTGCCTCTTTTGCCACCTATCTAACTCATGGATGTTGCTTTTACCTCTTTCATTCTACATGTCTCAATTACTAAACGTTTCTTCCGTTTTCCACACAACACGCTCATTTGACTTTTCTTCCGTCTCGTTTCTTCCACCTAACTCATTCAGTTGTTGATTTTGTTTATTGTGTTTTCCTTTTTTTGTGTGTTTGTTTCCACTTAAGTACTTATGTCCTCCTAATTCATATCACTTGCTGATGGACGTTCTTTGGGTCTCATTTGTCTCACTCAACTCACTCATGAACTACTTTTCGACGTTCTTCTTCAAACATTTCACTGACTGGTTTCTTTTATGCATGCTCTCTCTAATGCACAATTCACTACTCAATTAATTTTCCGTGCTATTCCTCAAACATCTCACTTACTTGATTTCCCTTTTGCCTCGCCTCTTCAAAATAAACTTACTTATTGAATTATTTTTCATCATCCTTTGTTTACAGCAACAAGTGTTTTTTTTCTTTCATGTAGTTAATTATCTTAGCCTTTTATACTCTTCTTTCTTTCAACATCTCAGTCATTGGAATGTTCTTCCTTCTTGTTCATCATTCATTGAAGTATTCTTACACACCCTTCCTCACATATCTCACTTACTTGTATTGAATTTTGATTCGTTTAAGCACATAGCTCACTTCTTGAAGTATGATCATTTAAAAATATCAACGTCACTCTTTATGCTTTAGTTTTATTAAGCCCATATTTCTCAACTTTACTTCCATTTCGTTTGTTTTTTACATAAGTCACTCACTTCGTTGTCATGGTTTACAGCTTATACGATCACCTAAGTGTAATGTATATATATATATATATATATATATATATAATAGTACTGTCTGTTGTATGTCCATGTAACTACTTCGCAGGGTGTGAATGGACCCACACCCAAATTTGTATGGAGGTTAATTAGGTCTATGCGTGGTTAAATACAAATTTTCAGTTTTCTATTTTGCGTTTTGCGGATTTTATGGACGTTTTGCGTTTTTTTACCACTACTTCGCTCCCTGTAAATGGATCTTTACCAAATTCGGTATGGAGGTTCAATGGATCCACTGAGAGAGAAATATACATACACATTTTCAGTTTTCCATTTTGCATTTTGCAGCTTTTATGGACGTTTTTTTTACATTTACATATAAAGGAAACAACTTTTCATGTCCTCAAATAATCTTTCATTAATGATGAATTTACATAACTTCCATCCAAATGAGGGATACTCTAAAATAACCTTTCATTAATGATGAATTTACATAACTTCCATCCAAATGAGGGATACTCCAGCTAGTTATAAATCAGTAATAACTTTTCGTCTAATAGTCTGTTACCATCTTCAGGGATGTCTAAGAAGGACTATATTTTCCGTGTTGGCAGTGGTTAGGATTTGATCCTTGGTCTTTAGAACTTGAATTAATTAACTATGTGAATGTTTTCAACAAGAGGATCCAGATTTTCTGACTTCTATACTAGGTTCACTGTATTATAAGTTACGTGGATGTAGATGGTTTCTTTTATCTTTCTGTTACTCATGTGTGATTTATATCTTACCATTTCAGCATTATTCCAATTTATTGTCTTGTTTTCTTCTTTAATATGATGGAATATTGCAGAAAGATCGATATTACCTAGTATTGTATGCCTAATATGCTCCTGAATTTTAAATTTTGTTGCCTTTTTAGTGTTTAGAATGTTGTAAGTGGGGTATTTTCTCTGCATTGGGTCTTTAAGTGGTTTTGCGTGTACTAACGACGATCGTATTGGGTTGAAGGTTCTGATTTTAATATCTTTACATATTATCTGCATGATTTCAGAGAGTCTTGTGTGTATAGGATAATACGATTATATGTACGTACATTTTTCAGTTTATTCTCGGTGTTTATCATTTTTTGTTTCTTATTGCATCAAATTTCTAGGGTATCCATTGTTAAGATGGGTTATAATTATGTGTTTTCTTCCATTTTCTTAGATTTTTCGATTTTAAATATCTTTTTCTTTACACTTTTGGGGTGGATTGATTTATAGTCGAGATATTTCCCCGTATTTGTGGATTTCCTGTAAACTCCTGTGGTATGTGACTTAAGAGTCTTGGTATTCATCTCTACAAGGAATGGGCGTTTATTATAATTTTATGTTTCCATTATGAGCTGTAGTTAATAATTAATAATTAACAGTAAAAATTAATTAACATTAATATTCAAATTACTTTTAGGTGATCGTATAGGCTATTAACCACGACAACAATTGACATTCGATTACCTTAAATACTTCTTTACTCCCATACAGTCATCCAGACGTATTTGTTTCTCATTCATCTCAACTACAGTCATCCAGACGTATTTGTTTCTCATTCATCTCAACTACAGTCATCCAGACGTATTTCTTTCTCATTCATCTCAACTATAGTCATCCAGACGTATTTCTTTCTCATTCATCTCAACTACAGTCATCCAGACGTATTTCTTTCTCATTCATTTCAACTACAGTCATCCAGACGTATTTGTTTCTCATTCATCTCAACTACAGTCATCCAGACGTATTTGTTTCTCATCCATCTCAACTACAGTCATCCAGACGTATTTGTTTCTCATTCATTTCAACTACAGTCATCCAGACGTATTTGTTTCTCATTCATCTCAACTACAGTCATCCAGACGTATTTGTTTCTCATCCATCTCAACTACAGTCATCCAGACGTATTTGTTTCTCATTAATTCAACTACAGTCATCCAGACGTATTGTTTTCATTCATCTCACTACAGTTATCCAGACGTATT
>NW_013667679.1:153873-162177 GCF_000517525.1 Limulus polyphemus | reverse complement strand
ATACCGATTGTTTCGTCATTCCATACTCAACTCAGTCATCCTATACGATTGTTCTCATCCATCTCAACTACAGTCCAATCCTAGTACGTATTGTTTCTCTTAATTTCAACTACAGTCATCCAGACGTATTTGTTTTTCATTCATCTCAACTACAGTTATCCAGACGTATTTGTTTCTCATTCATCTCAACTACAGTCATCCAGACGTATTTGTTTCTCATTCATCTCAACTACTAAGTTATCTTTCATCTCATTTATCACATAAAACTCTTCTGATAAATGCTTTTTGTACTTTCATTAAACTTCAATGAAACACTGCCATTGAACCATTCCTCTTATATAACTAACTTACTCTCCCCCATCTTTTCTCCTTATACACTTGACTCTTTTACTCTGGATTCTCACAAAATTATCACTCATTATATTTTTTCTTATTGTTTTTCTACACGACTCATTCATTGAACCATACCCCTAGCTAAGCTTTTTTATTATACATTTAATTAACTAATGTTATATTCCACTTCTTTCTTTGCATATAACTACTTCACTGAAATTTCTCCATTCCTCATATCTTCTAGCAAAGTCAATAGAAACAGCTTTAATTTGTGCAGTAATGCAGTCAAAAATCAATATATTGAAGAGCCAGTGACTTTGGAAACTTATTCAAGATAGCTGAGTTGAAATCTTGATCTTAGTTTTAATTCATAACATATGCAGGGTATTAGATACAATAAATAATAAAGAAAGTGAACGGAATTGGTTTCCAAATTTGATTTCAGCCAAGATAGCCAAGCTTAGCTTACGGATCTTTGACGATAATCCCATTGCTTGCTTGAACGAAGAAAGCTTAGGCCATAAGTAAGCCTAGTTTGGATAAGCATAAGGAGAAACTAGGAAAAGAAAGGTCATTGCTACAGTTTTTTTCAATAATTAGATATTGGTTATGAAAATAGTTTTGTTTTTAATTATGCACAAAACTACACAAGGGCTATTTGTGCTCCGCCCACCACGGGTATCGAAACCCGGTTTCTAGCGTTGTAAGTCCGCAGACGTACCGCTGTGCCACTGGGGGGTAATTATGAAAATAACATTATATTTTTTCCAGATTTGAGCATGTTAGGTTGAAAATGTTTTCTTTAAGCAAGCCAATTATTTTATGAAACAACAAAAACAAGTCACGTATTCTTTAGGAAAACTAATCAGTAGTATATATATGTATCTATAGAAGGAATGGACGTTAGATATTTTTGCTAAGCAATAAAATATAATCAAAAAGTAATCGCTTGCAATTAAATTATATCTTTTAAGGTGTCATTCACTTTAGTAATAATTGTAAAAGTGAGCTGTATAAATATACGAATGGATAATAGTACCTTACAAGTACAATTTACATGTGCTAGTACAAGAGCATGTCTCTCCAGATGCGAATCATGTAGCCAGGAACGATATATTTATAAACTATATATATCTGGTTACGACGAATTTCTCCCTTCCGGTAGATGTGTGGTTTAAGAAATATATTACAGGTCTTTCCGGGAAAGGTTATTTAAATAAAGAAATTAAAAACTTACTAATTTCAAAAACAACAACAAAATAACAAAAACGAGAATCGACAACGGAAGAATAGCTCACCCATATGATAATTTAGAATCACTTAAACAGTACTCATTACATGCAGGACTGCTTTTACTAGCACTTCCGTATCCCATTACATGCAGGACTGCTTCTACTAACACTTTCGTATCCCATTACATGCAGGACTGCTTCTACTAGTACTTCCGTATCCCATTACATGCAGGACTGCTTCTACTAACACTTTCGTATCCCATTACATGCAGGACTGCTTCTACTAACACTTTCGTATCCCATTACATGCAGGACTGCTTCTACTAACACTTTCGTATCCCATTACATGCAGGACTGCTTCTACTAGCACTTCCGTATCCCATTACATGCAGGACTGCTTCTACTAGTACTTCCGTATTCCATTACATACAGGACTGCTTCTACTAGTACTTCCGTATCCCATTACATGCAGGACTGCTTCTACTAACACTTTCGTATCCCATTACATGCAGGACTGCTTCTACTAGTACTTCCGTATTCCATTACATGCAGGACTGCTTCTACTAGTACTTCCGTATCCCATTACATGCAGGACTGCTTCTACTAGCATTGCCGTAGCCCATTACATGCAGGACTGCTTCTACTAGTACTTCCGTATCCCATTACATGCAGGACTGCTTCTACTAGCACTGCCGTATCCCATTAAATGCAGGACTGCTTCTACTAGCACTGCTGTATTCCATTACATGCAAGACTGCTTCTACTAGCATTGCAGTATCCCATTACATGCAGGACTGCTTCTACTAGCATTGCCGTATTCCGTTACATGCAATACTGCTTCTACTAGCATTGCCAAAGCTCACAGACTGGTAGAACAGAGCCTCTCCTATCCTTCCAGAAAGCAACTTCTAACAAGATGCACATATACCAATATCAACTGTGTAAAAAAAAATCAAATATCACAAGTATACAAATTGCTCTCTAGATGCAGTGATAAGAAAGACAGATATCAGATAACATTTAAAAAAGACATTGTAGATGTGATGCGGAAGTTTATTGAGGCCTAGGTGTGACTAAACGACTGTAATAGGTAAAGAGCAATATGCTACCGACCACGAGGTTTTAAGAACTTTCCAACATAACACAGGAGTGTAAAAAAAGTTTGTCGTCGATACTGATGATAGCCGCATGTTTCTCGGATAATAAGAAGTTCAAACTTCACAGATTACGCTTTAACTATCGTCAGAAGAACGTATTGACACAAATTAAGTGAAACGACAAGAATACATCTTACAGCATCTTAGTCCACATCAACGAGTTGTACGAACCGTGGAGAACGAAGCAAATGTTCATACCATCCTCTGTTCTGATATTCCTGTGAAGTTCTCTTACTCCAACCATGGACGTCTGTGCATTCGGTTTGCTTAAACGTGATGTGGAAGGCATACAGTGGAGGTAAAGAATGTACGGGCAGCTTTATCAAGATGTGTGGTCTAAGACATCTCATCCTGTTTTCAAAGAAGCTTTCTATAATAAAAATGTAGACGTTGGGTTATAGTGCGTAGTTTAGGCCATAAGAACGAGTACAATCGATGAAGGAAGAAGTCGTTCGAAAGGCAGCACAAATTAAATTTAAATTTTAAATGAAAATAAATTACAAATCTTATAAACCACGTATTAAAAAAATGGATGGAATTCGAACAGTACCTGCTTATTGATGTCACAAGTGATATCAAACATCTGCAGGATTGTTCTGTAAAGTCAGAATCAAAAACTTGTAGAGAAGAATCACAAGATGCAAATACAAGTTCTGGTTGAAGCCCGTATTTAATCTCATTTCCTATGATATTAAAAATCTTTTCCATACAATTTATAAACATATATAGTGAGATAGCAACACTTCACTTATTGACTTTTCCTCTAGTGCTAATGGATAATCAATAGAGTAGTTATACAAGCTGTTGAGGAAGTCGTGATTTTTGGAGCTAAAGTGTAGCTATTATCTTGGTAACAATCCATTTCCGTACTATATCTTATCTTGGATGACTTGGACTCATTAGTTTGTGAGCATTATATTTTGGATCATCCGTTTGAATTACTTGTATCAAAATAAAAAGCGAAGTACATAAATTATTAAAGTTGTAGTCATCTATAAAACACGCATATCATAATTTTTTTGGCACAATGATATCTCTCTAGCGCTCATAACTGCCTATTAAATCGTGTTCTGTATATACTTTGCGTTTTTTATATGTTGAAATGGTTTGAAGAAAAGAGGCATAAATAAATCTGTTGTATTTATGTATTTCCCAGTTTACTAGTTACGGGTTTTGTATTATATATTTTAACGAGTATCAATGTTATTTTAACGCATATATAATGGTTTCATATAGATATCTTTATTTTATATACATCAGTATTCACCTTATGTTTTATATTCATATTTGGTTTACATAAATATTTTGAGGATAGCAATTGTAGTTGAGCATAATATTCTTCCTTGACCTAATGTGGGTTCCAATATGAATGCCCCCACGCTAGAATCCGGGTTTCGATACCTGTGGTGGGCAGAGCACAGATAGCCCATTGTGTAGCCTTATGCTTAATTACAAACAAACCAATATGAATCGGCACAAAAAACATTTCCACCTTACCTTTCTTATTCCCCTGTTGAAAAAACATTTCCACCTTACCTTTCTTATTCCCCTGTTGAAAAAACATTTCCACCTTACCTTTCTTATTCCCCTGTTGAAAAAACATTTCCACCTTACCTTTCTTATTCCTCTGTTGAAAAAACATTTCCACCTTACCTTTCGTATTCCCCTGTTGAAAAAAACATTTCCACCTTACCTTTCTTATTCCCATGTTGAAAAAACATTTCATGTTATACGAGATTTTATCAAACCTTATAGGTTACAATGTTCAAACAATTAATTGAAATGCTATTTTTTATCATTCGCTTGAAACGAAAAGAAATGAACAACCAATAGCGGCAATGGTAACGAAACATGTTTCATTTTAAAGTATTTAGTGTAAATAGCACAGAAACACCGGAAATAACATACCGTACACAAAATGGTTAATGCAAAACAATTAGGCCAGGTGAAGCACAACACACATACATAGTTTAAAACTCATTATACATTATATGAACTACTTTTGTTTCTTGCTGTGTAGTTGATTTTTAGGTTTGGTTATGTTTTCGAGATAGGGTTTTACTTTTCTTCTAATCTGTTTCCATGCTCTCGTTTTTATTTTTTATATCCTAATTTTTTACAATGTTTTCACTTTTATTTTGTATATCTTAATTTGTCTTATATTTAACCTTCGTTATCATCGTACAATAGTCGATTTTCCTAATTCATTAACAATAACGTCTATCTTTTGCATCATATAATCGTCTCAATCAAATTAAACAAAAATGTATAGACAAACTTTGATATTCATCAGAATAAAATGTCAAACAACGAAGCAAGAGCTAATTACGAGCCATGCTATGAAAAGAAATATACCTACTTGCATGTCAAACATATTCCTCCTGGAAACACAGAGAAAATGTAATAGAGTTGTTTGTGATGTTTAAATCATTGTTATGATAAACAAGTAAGGGATGTTATAACACTTTTTAATTATTTTTGTATTTTCTTCTTCTTCTATTTTATACTTATTTTTGTAATTATTCTAATAAAAGTATGCTTTTATTTTCATAAAAAAAATATTGAAATGTGTTTTGTTTTGTCACGAATAGTGTTTTGGACGTGTCTGGTTATATATATAGTTTGTATATCATAAAACATATACTATGTTTTACATTTTTCTAGTTGTGAACAATGATTAGCGTTGACTTAAGGAATTAGTGAAATACACAGTTAAAGACTTTTATAATTTTATAGTTTTTAAACTCACCACTTCTGTATCGATACCTTTTTTTCCAAGAGAAAAGGGGAAGAAACGGTAAAGTATGAAACTACATTCTGTTGACTTTAAAATGCATTTTATAAGCTTATGACAATTTTATTTATTTTCTTGTGAGAAAATATTAAATCTGATAAACACGTTTATTAATATAAACAATAAATCATGAAAATTAACGTCGTTGTATCTGCACAGTTACGTTACTTGTTTTTCAAACATTTCATTCCAAAACATATACAATTTTTCAACATCAAGCAAATGCAAGAACAAACCTAATGATGTTTTGCACAAGCCCAATTTGTTGAAAGAAATTTTTCAATAAAAAGTCTTATATATATATCTTTAAAACACATAAAATTGACACTATCTGTCTTACCCTAATTCGCATATAAAATGTACCTCTTTACTTCTTCCAGGTGGTTAGGGCGCTCGACTCGCAATTTGCAGGTCGCCAGTTCGAATTCTCCTCACACCAAATATGCTCGCCCTTTCAGTCGCGGGGGCGTTATAATGTGACGGTCAATCCCACTATTCGTTAGTAAAACATTCAAACATTTCATTCCAAAACATATAAAATTTTTCAACATCAAGCAAATGCAAGAACAAACCTAATGATGTTTTGCACAAGCCCAATTTGTTGAAAGAAATTTTTCAATAAAAAGTCTTATATATATCTTTAAAACACATAAAATGGACACTATCTGTTTTACCCTAATTCGCATATAAAATGTACCTTTTTACTTCTTTCAGGTGGTTAGGGCGCTCGACTCGCAATCTGCGGGTCGCAAGTTCGAATCCCTGTCACACCAAACATGCTCGCCCTTTCGGCGTTATAATGTGACAGTCAATCCCACTATTCGTTGGTAAAAGAGTAGCCCAAGAGTTGGCGGTTGGTGGTGATGACTAGCTGCCTTCCCTCTAGTCTTATACTACTAAATTATGGACGGCTAGCGCAGATAGCCCTCGTGTAGCTTTGCGCGAAATTCAATAAACAAAAACAAACAAACTTTACTTCTTTTAATAGACACATCTAATTTCTAATCTCGTGTGTAGACTATTAGTTTCAAGTTACAAGAGTTTTTTTAAAGCAAGAAGCAACTGACAAGGTAATTATGAAAAAACAAACATAAAAATAGGTAAGACGAAGAAATGGTAAAATTATTATCTTTGAGTAATATAGAAAAATAAACAAGAACGCAAACATAATACACTTCGATTGTTTGAAAACATGTGATACAGAAATGTTTCTGATATAATAACTAAAACTCCTCCCCAGTGACTCAGTCAGTGTTAAGTCTGCAGGCTTAAGACGCTAAAAATCGGATTTAGTGGGCAGAGCTCAGATAGCTTATTGTGTAGCTTTGTGCTAAACAACAACCAACCATCAACCCAATAATAAGTAAAACCTTAGAAATTTGAACTTTATATAAAAAAGAAACGGAGTTCGACGGCAAACAGATTACAAAAGAAAAAATCATTAATTTTTTTATAGGAACATTCTATGGCTCAGCGGTAACTCTGAGGGCTTATCTCGCTAAAAATTTAGTTTCGACACTCACGAAGGGCAAAGCAAAGATAGCCCATTATATACCTTTGTGCGTATCAACAAACAAACAAAATTATTTTGTTCTGTAGACATTTCAGTTGGAAAATGATACAGGATTTTTATAAACTAATATCGTCTCTGCGCCCTCTTAAAAGTACAAGATGTAGTGGTGAAAAGGGTTAAACCCTTTTACACACACACACACAGTTATATATATATAAACATATCGAGACTAGCTTCGGCAGTAGGCCTACATCTGGATGGACAGTTAGGTCTTATTGACATAGATAAAAAATGCTATGATACACTTTTGAATATATGGTTTAATATAGAGGTGTGGTTTATATACAACATTATTCTTATCAAGGCCGCGGCCATGTTCTGTAATCCAATTCCTCTTATGACATAGTAAAAAAATGATACACTTTTGAATATATGGTTTAATATAGCGGTGTGGTTTATATACAACTTCATTCTTATCAAGGCCGTGGCCATGTTCTGCACTCCAATTCCTCTTATGACATAGATACAAAATGATACACTTTTGAATATAGGGTTTAATATAGCGGTGTGGTTTATATACAATTTCATTCTTATCAAGGCCGTGGCCATGTTCTGCACTCCAATTCCTCTTATGACATAGATACAAAATGATACACTTTTGAATATATGGTTTAATATAGCGGTGTGGTTTATATACAACTTCATTCTTATCAAGGCCGCGACCATGTTCTGTACTCCAATTCCTTTTAAACCAGTGATGCGAGCAATCTAGTTGTTAACTGATTATGGTGGTGGAGTGAAAACCGATCTTACAAGCCCAGAATTAAGTGTAGAAACAGATCTTTCAGCCAACCATATATTAAAACCATCTTTCTTTAGCATCTATCTTACTGAGCAGCTAAGGTTGTCGTTAGTGAAAAATAGTGAAAGTATAAAACAAGGGAGAGAAACGCGTTTAGTTTTTGTTTGTTTTTCTTCCTCTATTGTTTTACCTTTGAAATGCATTGAAGTGTGCAGTCATTAGACGATAATAAATCACTCACAGGCTGTGTACCATTGTGTATTGCCCTCCTATGTCTTTCATTAATTATAAGCAAAGTGTTGTAATTCCACTAGGTGCCAAATGGTACAAAGATCTATCTATCTAATAAACAGTTCCAATTTATTCAAGATTTTATCTATACTTTCTTACGTGTTGATGGCTTAATAACTATTCAAACCATTAAAAGTTTTATAAATACTACCGAAAAGAAAGTTTGTTTGTTTGTTTGTTTG
>NW_013667679.1:148657-152877 GCF_000517525.1 Limulus polyphemus | reverse complement strand
AGTCTATTATGTAGCTTTGTGCTTAACTACAAATAAAGAAACAAACAAACAAATCAAAGATGCAAGTTAAGACGTTTGGTTGGGTTTATAAAGGCTAGGAGTATTGGCTGTACATTATACGAACTAGCGTTATTAGTTGGGTGTTATACAGGTTATGGTTGTTGATTGGGTATTAAAGACGAATTAATTAAATATTACTGATAAAACATTTTTATTATTGTAGCTGACGTTTTATGCTACCACCCTTCCTTAGAACTAACAGTTGGCTGTCAAACTTTACAACAAATTGTGGAAAGAATAGCACAAGATGTAAATTATAAACTATATGCTAATAGATACATCTAACAATATACATATAGTCTAACAATATTGTGTTTCTTAAAAGTTCTGTGTGGTTTTCTTGAATTAAGATAAACATTAGTTAATTCAAAATAAAATGAAGTAAAAGAAAGTATAATAAAGTAAATACATATTCAAAATAACTGTGAAACTAAGATAAAATAAGAAAATGTAAACAAGGTAGATAAACGGCAACTTTAAACTTGCAAATAACCATGACTAAGCTATAGTAAGGTATGAACGTTAATATTATAGGAAGAAGAGGCATTAATGCCGTTTGGATGAAGACTACCTAAAGTATGAATTAGTTGTTTTTCAAGGTGTTCTCTTTCGACGATGTCCAAAGGTGCATACTCGAGCCCCACCACAGAGAAATTACTGATGTTATGGACTAATGAAGTAGCATTCACAGAATGATTTTTATTTTGTCTGTTGTGCCACTATGTAAGATGTTCACGGATTCTATCTCCGAGGTGACGGTTTGTTTATACCAACACATAACTGTCCACAACGTTTGCACAATTTAGAATAAATGAAATAATGGGAGGTGCAACTGAAGGACTGTCTTATGTGAAGAATGTGATATCAACGATGTGTGTAAAGCTAGAACCGTTAATGGTTTACCATTAATTCCAAACGTTAACTACACTAATATGTACATCTTTTATCAGCAATATACATATATAAACAATTTCTTTTCTGTACCAATTTCCATTGCTAAAGCGGTTTCTGTCACTGTTTAATTGTGTTGATTAAACAAGTAACATGTTTGTTTAGGTGTTATGCAGACAATAATTATTATATGCGAATTATGCAGATTAATGTTATTGCTTGGGATGGATGTTATACAAATTATGGTTGTTGGGTAGCGATTATACATATTGGGGTGGTTGACTTGGTCTCATATAGGTTAGGATGGTTAGATTTTATTACACGGGATTGGGTCATTGGCGGGATGTAACAAAGATTTGGTTGTAAATATTCATTAGGCAGAAATCTTAATTTAATAGAAAAGAAAAACACAACAGATACGACGAAAAATGCCTTTAATCACCAGGATATTTGTACATGATGTTTTGGAATAAGGATATTCCATCTGGGCTTCTGTTGTGCCTTATGCAAGATAGGGTCATTAGCTGGATGTTAAACGGGGTGGTTGGTTGAGTTGTACACGAGCTAGAGCATTGGTTGGATGTTAAACAGGATGATTAGTTAGTTTTTACGCAAGATAGAGTTATTGGTTGGATGTTATACAGGGTGGTTGGTTAAGTGTTACACAAAATAATGTTATTGGTCGAATGTTAAACAGAATGGTGACTGATTGTTAAACAGATAGGGTTACTGGATGAAAACTTTGAAGGTTGGTTATCTGGCTGTTTAACTACTAACTGAACATATTAGGTTGGTTATGTGTTATGTATTCCTTTACATATTTCAATAGTTTTCTTTTAAATGTTTGCAGTATTTAAGAGAAGATGATAAGCCCCTACATTGGCTATATTATATATGATTTTTAACATATATTTGTGTATTTTCAGACTTGACAATGATGTAAAATTCATAAATATTTTGAATTCACAGTCACCTATAACACCCATGAAGCTAGGTTGGTCATGTATTGCATGTTTTAAACAAATTTTGTGTTATTGAACCACCACTTTCGGGTCTCGACGGGTTGTGTTCTCGAAACCAATATTAGATTGTTTGTTTGGTTGTTTTTGTTTGTTTTTTGAATTTCGCGCAAAGCTACACGAAGGCTATCTGCGCTAGCCGTCTCTAATTTAGCAGTGTAAGACTAGAGGGAAGACAGCTAGTCATCACTACCCACCGCCAACTCTTGGGCTAGTCTTTTATCAACGAATAGAGGGATTGACCGTCACATTATAACGCCCCCACAGCTGAAAGGGCGAGCATGTTTGGTGTGTGAGGGATTCGAACCCGCGACCCTCAGATTGCGAGTCGAGTGCCTTAACCACATGGCCATTAGATTGTTAAAACACATTTTTACTCAATTGCCCCTATATCGATTAACGAGTTTTCCCACGTTCAAATATTTATTTTTGGCGAGCTTTCAACTTCTTTACTGGATTATTTTTACATCAGGTCATAAGAGATTGTTACATTCAATAATAACGGAACTTTATATCTGTCCACCTGTTCCAGCAGGCATATTTCCTGCTAAATTGTGTGAGTTTCTACACGACGCAATCTCATATCCTTTTACATCACTGTTTGCTCTTGCTAATTTCTCGTCGGTTCCGCGAGATTAAGCTTCGGCTGAAAAATCTGTTGATTTTATTCTTCTCTAAAGCAAAATTAAGTAAAATTGTGCATAAGCTAATGATGTAGTTTCTCATATAATGATAGAGGGGGATTCATAGCTAATTTTCAAAATTAGAATTTTCGAGTATTTATCGTAATTTGTTCACATGAAGAAACGACACACAACAAACATTAAGTGACAATAATATACAGTTCACTGATAATTTCGGTAAAGAATAAAGACTGCTTTATGTGAAGTGTATTAGAAGAGAAAGATCTAGTGAACTGTTTTAAGAAAACAAACTGATAAAAAGAAGAATGTGTATAACAGCAACTATTTGTTTCTATACATTAACTGGTTAAATTTATGTATTTAACATATTTTTAAATATCACCACGTTTGATGTATAGAACACTAAGTTTTACTAAAACACACTGAACTTTAACTTTATGTGTATGGAAGAATACTACCTGCCTTATAAAGAAAGAGGATGTCATCTCTTGTACTGATTTTTTCTTTTATCGAGCCGAAACATAAGAAGAAAAGTCCATTTTGTTTATAGCTGTTGAAAGTTGACCGTATTTTTAAAACTAATAGTTACAAACCAATATTGATGTATTAGGTTTAATTTAGAAAATTTTCTAGATCTTTATAGAAATCTTCTTTTTTTTGTGATAAAGAAGTGGCTGTGTAGGCTTCATAAGTTAGGTTTTGTATTTGTTTCAACTTGTACTTTAAATTATCACTTTGCATTTTCGGAAGAAAGATCGTGTCGGTTGCAACAGAGTGAATAACAGCACGAGAATATGAAGTTGGTGTACAGCAGCGATTTCTAGAAACAAACATCAAAAGGAAATCGTTAAATGAAAATGTGCGAACTTCAAACGAAATCTAATAAGGCGTGGTTAGAAGACGAAGAGCAATAAGAAAGAATGTTCAATACTTTTTGATAAGTGATATTAAATATACACAAAACACACCTACAATCGAGTTGAAAGCAATATATTTTAAATTATAAAGTTGAATTCCAATTTTTTGTTATCCATTACAGCCGTTATGCGCTGTGCTATTTTTCAAGTAAGTGAAATATCGGAATTTGGGTAATTAAAATATAACGAATATATTTGGTGCTATAGTAAGATGTCTTTTTTAGTGTTAACGTTGCGTTTATTGTACACAGCGTGGTCACAAGTAACTAGACACCACCTCTTCAGAAAAAAATACATTTTTCAGTCATATTCACATGAATTGATATATTTATAATTTAAATTAATATCTAGTAGATCTTCCTTTCGTTTCGTGGAGTTCGTTGATCCTTTGGGGCATTGTGAGAATCATCTCGTCAATTTTAGATTGTGGGTTTTTCGCCCACTCTTGCTTCAAAACTTGGAGTAGATCGCTCTTCGAAGTTGGATTTTTCGGTTGTTTTTTGACTTGCCGGTCGAGTATGGGCCAGAGGTTTTCGATGGGGCTCATGTCAGGAGATTGGCTCGGCCAGGGTAACTTCTGGATACCAATATCTTCCTGCCACTTTTGGGTGTTTCTAGCAGTGTGACACGATGCTCCATCTTCCTGGAACAACGTTGTGTTATTGTCCACGAAACCCGGGGAATAAAAT
>NW_013667679.1:128049-147783 GCF_000517525.1 Limulus polyphemus | reverse complement strand
ACATGTTGTAGCACAAAATAATTAGTGTGCGGACAATTTTCATTTATGTAGTGCTCTGTGAACACAAATTAGTTAGCATAAATCAGTTAAATGACGAAAAATTAGGTGTCTATTTACTTGTGACCACTCAGTGTATGTAACATACATGCGTTATAAGTAAGAACAGGAAAGTAGATGAATTAAAGTATTTTTTGAATTTCGTGAATAACTTGTGCAGGTTTTAGCATCTCATTGGTCTTACATATAATAACACAGCGCTTTGTATGAGTCTAAAAATGTATTAATGGTATTTCACGACGAAAAAAATATTTATATTTTTATGTAAGATCTGGTTAACTCTAGAATATTCCACTTATAGCTTCACTGTTTTAAAGTATCCAGAAAATCTACTAAACTAATAATAATAATAATATGTAAAGAAAAGTAACCTTAACGCTAGAAAACGCAGCGTCAGTATCTCTTGTTGATTAAAAATTGAGACATATATTCCAAGCAATAGGAACGATATTTCCTCAAATACTTTTTATCTGGGCGGAATATTTATTTTTCATTTATTAAAAAAAGACAAAGAAGAGTTGATAATTATACTTACATAATATCGAGTGAAATATTTCTTACTGCATCCATAACAACTTTAAGCACAATAGAGCTGCTACTGGATGGATTTGTAACCCATTACAAGTCTACATTAAAAACGACCAATTACTGGCGAGTAAATATTTTAAATTCCCAATGTTTGGAAAACGACCAATTAATGGCGAGTAAATATTTTAAATACCCAATGTTTGGAAAACGACCAATTACTAACGAGTAAATACTTTTAATTCCCAATGTTTGGACATTAACCATGTCTAGGCCCACTTTGAATTGTTTGTTTTTATTTCATATCTAATTTTGATACATCAGTGGATATTATACCAGACAAACGCTTGAGTGCTGTTCTATGGTAGCATTTCTAGATTTCGGAGCTAGCGAGCGGGGCTCGAATCCGTGCGATAGCGTCAAATATTCCCCAGAGTTTAAGTTGTGGTTGTATTATAAGAGTGACAATCAATCCTTTTTCGTGGACAATGAGCGGTAGCGTACTTCTGACTGGCTACCTTAATTTCCTGTGGTGAGTAGTTCAATAGCCTTAGTAACTTTGTAATAGATACATTATACAAATACTTGACACGTACCCTAAACCTTTGTTAGTAATTATTAATAAGCAAATTTCAGCTTTAAAACAAAAGTTACACATTTTCATTCATTTGCACGAACCGTGGATCTCATTACTATAAATTTAATTATAAAGAGAGAAAGTATTAAGTATTGTTGTCTTTATCCTGGCTAAAGAACAATGCCATAATAGTAGAATGATATTAGAAATATGTGTAATAAAAGATTCTTCAATCCTTCAGAAGCTCCATCAAAAAATCCTGATACCGAAATAAATTAATTACACACGTTTTTAATTTATAATTTCTTCAAGAAACTGTATGAAAGGGAAAGGTAAGCTTAAAAAAAAAGTTCCATGATATATAGTGAGAACAATAATTTTAATTCGCATTTAATCAACTTACGCGAACTTTGTCTTGTTTGTTTAAGAAAGACAATTTCTGGTAAAAGAATCACTAGTACACTCTTAATAAAACATTTACAAATCTCTTTAGATATTTTTAGATTTAGCTTCTATTTTGCTTTTATCTATATATTATTTCAATATTTCTACTAACCCTAACATTAGATAAGACGACTAGGCCTTGTTTGTCAGACTAGGCCTCATTATTAGTCAGCACTCTAGACTAAGCCTCATTTTTGTTGGACAAGAGAAATGTTTCTATAAAGATTTACACTAAAATGTCGGTATAACCAAAGTTTTTTCACATTATATAAGAAAAAATTTATATTAACTTTTTAATTTGAATTTTTTCAGAATATGAAGTTCTTAAAATATTATGTAATTTGAGAGTCCAACAATAACAGTAAGTGTCACATAACGTATTTCTGAGAAAGAATGAACAACGTAAATAGTCTTAAAGCTTGCAGAAATATAATTATTCGTTATTTGAAAATTTAACACAAAGCTACTAAAGGATTATATGCGCAAACCGTGTAACATTGGATCCACAGTCGGGCATACTAACCATTAGCCACGCATAGTCTGAATTGATATTTGTTCTTAGTTTGTTTATTTTTTGTTAAATCTACTGTTGGAAGTTGGAATTTGGAATGTTAAGTATTTCAGATTAGCACAAGTAGAAGTTAAAAGAAACAGTTGCGCTTTAAAACTGTAGAACACTTAAGCCTTGTTCACATGTTTTAATGATCTATTTCTGTTTCAGCTACAATCCGTTCTTTAGAATAAGCTGAATTTTCAAATAATTACATGCGTAATTATTCCTATAAAGCTCAATAATTTCACCCATGAGACTACACCATGAGCTATCTGTTATCTGCTCACGGTAGGGATCGAATCCCGATTATTAGCGTTATTACCCCTCATACTTACCACTGAGCTTTTGGGGGCTACTTATTAACAATGTTTGATGCATGTACGTAATGTCCGCAAACAGATAATTTTGATATTTGGAAATAGTATCTTTATTAGGAGGGAGTATTAGCAGTAGATAGAATGTCCGTTTTAGTACAAGTAAATACATTCAAGGGTGCTATATCAAACACATTTACTAATTTATTATACACTTGAGGCTGGTCACGACGTTTGTTTTGTAGTTGGTAACAAAAATACAGAGAATAGTATGTTTTTTAACCTAAATGTGAACGAGTATATTCAACGAATGACATTGGAAAGGACTATGGACTAGCAAAATATATTAGTTTAAAAACTACCACGAACTGACAATTATAAGAACTCATAATAATATCAATACACGTGTATATATACGTGAAATTACTTTATTCGAAAGACTTGTATATATACCGAAACGGTCAAAGCTTTGGGTTGGAAAAATATGGTAACACTAGAAAAATGTCAATCTAGAAGGTAGTTTATTCAACAACGTTTCGAGTCTAAGCCCTTCATCAGGTGATATTTAAACACCTGTATCGTTTAAGTGCAGATAGTCTGTAGTGTAGCTATGGGCTTGAACATAAACAATCAAATAAGGTAATGATTCCGTATAAAACTAAGGTGCCAGTTTTTATAAAGAGTGACATTATTAACATTAACTGATGAGAAGAAGGGGCGAAGCTTAATGAATTTAAATACCATGTAACGAACTTGTTAAATTCATAATTTAATAAAAACGAAAACCTGATATATTGAGAGAGGAATGGATTGCTATAAAGGAACTTAAAAGTGACTGTACAATCACTATAAAACTTTTTGATAAAAGTGAAGTGTCTATGGTAGTGAACATTATATACATCCTCTTCCTTCCTTTCTCTTATAATCTACATAGACAAGAAAAGGGAAGGAAGAACCTGTATTTAACTATTCAAATTCATGCAATAAATTACCTGAAAATTACACATAGCAACACAAACTAAGGAAATCTGGCTAAAATCTACTAGGAACAAATTTGACAAAATGTTGGGAACAGCTCAGCTATTTCGCCACCTATAGTATTTGTTTGTAATATCTCTTGTGAATAAATATTGTGGATTTTAGAAGGCGTGCTTAACCAGTTATTATCTTTGGTGACATCGTATTTAAAAACACTTCAGATATGTTAAACAGCTTAGATGGAAAGTGTGTAGAAAATGTGCTGGTATAATATATATATATAGTCACAAGACATAGCATCGCTTTACACTAATGTTACCCAGAAAGAAGGGATAGCTGCTGTTATGAAACAGTTAATAATGCATGAAGTTCCCGTTAGGGGTTTGTTTGATGCTTGGAGGATGTTGAAATTTGAAAATTCTCTATTTATCGCAAGTGAAAGGTTGTTGCCATGGGAAATCATCTTACATCTTTCTTCACCGACAGTTTTATGCATTACATAGGAACAAAACAGTTGTATGAAAATCCCCGTAAACCTGTTTTTCTATTATATATAGATAAAAAATGTTTAATCTGGACACACTGGCTTTTGCGAACGACTTATGCCCGAGTATTAAGTTCACCATGGATACATCAGCAAAAACAGGTCAGTTGTCCTTCCTGGAGCTTAAGCTTATCTTGGTGCTGTAATACATTGATTAAACCTCGAACCAACGCATAGTGGTTCTCTTTCCACTTTAGGTTTTCACGAAACAGTTGGTAAGAAGCTTGGTAGCATAAACGAACAATTATAGTATAGTCATCACTAATTATAACCACATAGACTAGGCTAGATTAATATCAACTTTATTCCAAACAAAATGATCAAGTTATAGATAAGACGTTAAATAATGTGATAAAACATTGCAGAATAATTTGGGTTAAACGGCAACCTCCAAATGTATGTAGATTGTTAATTAAAAGAAAATAAAGTAAAGAATAAAAAATGTACCATGTAATAGAAAAAATGTTGGGCCAAAAGAGCAGACATTATTTAAGGTGAAAGGTTCTTTTAATTGTTGTTTTGAAGTTAAGCACAAAGCTACACAATGGGCTATTTGTGCTCTGCTCACCACGGGTATCAAAACTTGGTTTCTAGCATTGTAAGCCCGCAGACATACCGCTGTGCCACTGGGGGGGGGCCTTTCAATTGTAATAATAAAAATGTAACTTGTGTTTTAAGATGTTCTATTTGTGGATAATTGTATATTAGAAAAACTAATAATTTGAGACTATAAGTATTAGGTTAAAGATCCAGAAAATTGTTTCCTCCCAGTAAGTAAACATTTTTATTTCTGTAATTTGAGTTGTTTTAACGGATTGAATTATCATTTTTTTTTCAAAGTTTTTCCTCATTTGGAATTGTAATGAAAAGAAGAAATATTAGTCTTTAAGAAATACTTTACCGACGATCGTTTTGAAACTTCTTTCAATTTTAGTTGTAAGCCATTAGGAGGTGAACTGTTTAATAAATAGAAGTCCAGAGGTTATGGCGCGTATTTTAGATATGCCTTAAGCACTAAGGTTATTCAGGACAAAGTAAGTAAAGCATTTTTCAAAAATAATATCTGTAATTTCTAGAATTTTTGTATTGTATTGGAGTGATTTTATTGTTAACATTTAAAATATTTTAATGTTGATTTTAATTTAACGTCTGGTTTCAATTAGATTATGATCTTAAATTGTTAGTAATATGATAATTTGTTGTATTACCTTCGATTGAAACTAAACAAAAACTTGAAATTGAAAAATAAAGCTTGTATATTTGACATTTGTTTTTTATTTAAGCTGTAAATTTTAAACTTCAATTTTATTACTTTTGAAAAAAGTGTTTAGTTGTTTTCTGTTGTTTATAGTTTTTATACTGAAATTTGCTTGTCATGCTGCGAAACCGGAAAAATATAGAAAATTTGGTGAAAAAAAAGTACATATTTTGTATAAATCACTCAATAACAGCAAGTGAAGGGCTGAAAACTAGTAGGCCTAATATTAGTCATAATAACAATTTTTGCTTTAATTCAGACGGTTTTTGTTTACATTCCTTATTTACAAAATTGATACATAAATAGTGACCTTGCTATTATCAAGGAATCAAATAGGTGCCTGTGTAGTCAACGTGGTTTATGTATGATTGATTGTTTTAAGTAATATATATTTTGGTGTCCGAAAAATAATCAGGTCAGAACTTTCAGAGTTGGTGCATTTGTTGTTAAATGGGGAAAGAAATTCTTATCAAGTCAAATTCTGTAAATAGCTTTGTTCATTATATTTATTTAAATAAGGAATTAATTAAGTCTCGAAAACGGATGAAAAACGTCAGGCCTTCTATATATTCAGCACGATAATGACACTGAAGCATGAAGGGACTTAGGTTCATAATATGTAAGAACATTTATTACAGAAGGCATGCAAAGTTTGTTATTTGTGATCTTTTTTTTTCTTCTTTTTGGGCGAATGTTTTTATCAGATAGTAGAATACATTTTATGCTAACGGGCTGACGCACTGGGAACTTACGCAGCAGTGAAAAAGCATAAGTAATTTATATTAAAATATTTTTTATTTATTTGGAAACTATTAATGAACACATAACGAAGGCAGGCGCAGTTAACGAACACAAATGAGAGGTTACAAAGTCCACACATGTATTGTTGACTTACTCTTTATTAAAGCAGTTCCTGAATCAATATTAATGTGCTTATACAGGAAAAATAACTTCAATATTCAGAGCTCCTACTTTTAAAAGCACAGACGAATCGAATCGATATAGTTACTATTAAATTATAGCTCTCACTTTTAAACATCTCTCTCTTTTTTGTTTTTGCTACAGTTTAGACTTAGCAAAGAGGCCATTGTACCTACCCCATTGTCCCCACCCCAGATGTCATTTTATAAGATTTGTTTTCTATTTCTTTTCATGATCTATAAGTCCCTCGGTGGCTCATAGGAAAGTCTGAGGGATTATAACGCTAAAAATCGGATTTCGATACCCGCTGCGGGCAGAATATAAGTATCCCATTGTTTACATTTGTGTTTGAAAACAAACAAACATCTTTTTTTTTAAATACAGATTGTTTTTACGGTGGTTAAGCATTAATCCAATCTTTGCTATATTTAATTCATCAAATGCAATAGAAAAACGCAATCGTTCTGTATGACAAGTATTTACAGTTCATTAAAATTACTACAAAACCAAGCCTCACTATAAAGACATTGGCCTTAACTATGATATTTATATTTCAAGGACCTCAAATCGAAAGTTATTCATGTTTACCTGTTAGTAGTTGGTTGTTCGGGGGCAGCATAGCTCAGTCGGATGGTTGAATGTTTGAGCCTGACTCACGTCGTACTGTAGTATCTTTAAATAAGATACTTAAAGTACCCCTATTGTAGCAATCTACCTAGATGTCTGATAAGTGCTAGATGTTAGGTGGGGGTTCATCTGTAATGGACAAGCATGATGTCCTGGTGGAATATGTTACTTTTCTCATTCATTAGCGCCAGTTAAACTGGAGTTCAACGGCGGCTCCTATATGCTATCTAGGCCTTGGAGGAATTTGATCCTTTGAATATTAACTGAAATATTTCAAATATTATTGAATTATATGGGCTATGTGCATATATATATTACAAACAAAATAATACAATTAAATAGAAATTATCTGTATTGATACAACTATGGTATTTAAAACTTTAAATAGGCAGGAGTGAATTGAAAGAAATTACCTAGAATTACATGTTTTGTTTTATTTTCCTTATAACTTAATAATACTTTAACTTAATTAAATTTAAAAATAAGAATAATAAATGATATAGATAAAATAACTTGGCCTTGTCAAAGTATAATACAGAACGTGTTATTATACGTTCATACAAATATCTACGTACAATAATACAGCGGTTATAATAATATATCACACTCTTAAAGATTCTTCCAAACTAAGGAAGCAGCTGGGGCTGTCAATCTTCTTATATGTTTTCAGTGCTTATTTGTCTTAATCTCAACCAATACAGATTCCCCACTACAATACATAATTCTTGCGCTTAGATTTTTTTATGAAGTTGGCATACTTGAAAATGATGACAAGCGATGCTTCTTTGTTTGTTGAATTTCGCGCAAAGCTACTGGAGAGCTGTCTGGGCTAGCCATCCATGATTTAACAGTGATAGACTAGATATAAGGCAGTTAGTCCACATCAACCTCCGCAAAAATCACGATGAGTGAGATTGAACGTCACAATACAACGCTTCCACGGACGATCGTGTTTGGTGACGGGATTTGATCCCGCGACCGACAATAACGACTCGAGTGCTTTAACTACCAGGCCGTGACGAATATTGCGGTTTTTAATATTTTTGCTGTAAATATAAAGTAAGTCTACTATTTGATCAAATTTTATTGAATTCTATTATGTGCTGACGTTCACGGGCGGGTCAGTGGTAAGTTTACGAATTTACAACACTAAAATACAAGGTTCGATTACCCGAGATGGACACAGCAGATAGCCGAACGTAGCTTTGCGCTAAAACAAACAAACAATTATGTGCTGTTATAAAGCATACAACAGGAACAGCGGAATTTGTTCAATTTATGATAAATATGTGTTTTGTGTAGTACCTTTTGTTTATGTGGGTTATAGGATGTTATCTGAATTGTTAATAATTTGTATAACTTGCATGTGTCCCCCGGTTGCTCAGCGTTAAGTCTGAGGCTTGTTACGCCTATTTGTAGCTTTGAGATTAATAACAAACAAACAAACTTGCATATAAATCTAACACACACAAAAATTGATATGAAGTGGCTTAATAACTATAAATAAAAAAAAACAAACCAAACACGTCTACCTGATAATATAGTCACTTTTCTCTAAATATTTTTACCAGCATTATTACATTAATAATACCATCTGTGAAAAAAACGTAGCTGCTTAAAATAAGTTCCACTTTTGACCTCAACACACCTTGAAATATCGCTAAGTGTGAAAAAAACATGTTACATGACCGTGTAAGGTTCCTTATTTCATTGCTCGACAGATACGTTGTTGTTGTTTTTTAATACTAGGCTGCTGTTGTCTTTGTTGTGACTCAAAAATAATGAAGTAGAATAGATAACTGTTGTGATATCAAAAGTCTTCTTTAAGACATGTGTAAGCCAACTAGGTAGACGTTAATTACTGTAATGCTTATCAGAGGGTTTTTACCAGACTCCATCACGTTCTATCTATCTGTAATTCATCCAAAAATTAATATTTAAAATAACATATATATTTTATATATATTGTTAATATTTGGACAACTAGAGTGTATGAAATTCTTAGGGATTAAGACGAGTAAATTTAATATACGCTAGCTACACAAAGCTCGTGTTATAATGTTAACCTTTACGTGTAACATAAGTTTTTGTATTCAAATAACACTTTCAATAAAATAGCTTTAAAAGAAAATTGACATCAATGCATACTTTTAGTTTCAGCTTTTGCTGAACAAATTACCTTAAAATGAACAAATAAAATATTTCAATGAGCTAAGCGATCAGGTCAGAGAACCCAAGACTGCGACATAGCCGTTCGTAATTTCAACTGTTAGTTAGAGGGAAATGAAACCAGTCAGCAGTACCCACCGCCTACACAGCTATCCTAAAAAAAAATAGCGGAATTACTTGCCACTTTCATAACGCGACAATAGTGTGGAAAGTGTTTAGTGGTATACAAGGTAGCTTAAACCTTGGACCTTCAAATCCACAGCCCAGCACTCTAACCACTAGGCCACACCCAGTTCGGTTTTTAGTGAGACTGAAGAAACAAATTTATGGAGCAAATTTAAAATTTGATATTCAGAGTTAAGAATTGCCTTTTTTGTTATTATATATATTATATATATATATATAAATGTTAAGTTTTTCTACTATCCTGTTTACGTAACAAATTATAATTTTTATATTTATTTTTATTTTTATAAACATGACTTACGTAATTTTTGTTTACCCATCCCACTAAGTTTGTTAGGTTTTAAATGTCTCACTTCCATATAAAAAAATTTCACTTAGAAATGGCATAAAATACTGTAAGTTTAAAGTAATATGTAAATTGTATGCTAAACGTTTTATACGCTGCTACGCAACCTGTTACTTAAAAGTCTGGAACCACAGGTGATTTGCAGCTTTTCTTAATTTCAGATAAATGACTAATTATGGCGCTGGCAAAGCATAAGAAAGTCGAGTTAATCCTGCTGTTAATCCAAACTTGTTACAAGAACAGCATGTGGAACACGTTCTGTAAAATTCGTTTAAGTGCCTGTGGTTCTAGACTTTTCCAATGTACAATAATTTGTAATAAAAGACAACAGCATTGTTTCCACTCAAGTAGAAACAATGCTATTATTTTATATTACAAATTGTTGCTTATTTTAAGATACTATATTATTATTACTCTAATAAAAGTATAGTATCTTAAAATCAACAAGAATAGAGCTGCACTACCATTTTTATATTTATTTTAGGGATATATCTATCTATCTATGTGTTTGATCAAAAGAAGAGTTATGTTTCACTTAACGTTTTAAATAACGTTACAGACAATTATTTGCAATCCCCGATCTTAAAAGCATATTGAAAACATAATTTTATTTTTTCTTTATTTTTAGGAAGTAGTTTGTTGTAGTTTACAGACTTTCCATTTAAACTCAAATATTTAGTTTAAAATATAAACATAAAAAATGTAGTATTTATATAAAATTGAGCTTAAAATAAATTCCAGAAACCAAAATGTAGTATGAAGGAAGGCATGGAAAAACTATTTCTAATTGTAATAAAAAGAAATCTGCTAATACTGACGTTAATGACCTCATCTTGATTATTTTGAAGTTAACATCATACATTTCCTTACACTTTCCACTTTTTTCTATAAACATTAGCAAATATAATGTTGTCATTTAACATCAATAAAACACAGCAATGCTATTTTAGAGTCATGGAAAGTTATATCATAACAGTACTCCATTAAAAATGTTCAATTATCTTAATTTACATTTTCTTCAAAAGTAGCTATTAAAGTTTAAATTTCCAGCCAATATAAAAAAACTGACAAAAAAGCATGATCAAATACAAATTTGGTCTTCAAGTATGATCAGTATTCATTTTCTTTAATATCATGAATAACAAAAAATAGAGCTTCAATGACATTCATTAAGTTTCTAAGTGAATTTTAAAGAAACATGAAGAAAACCCACCTTTTAGTTCGATTAAAATAAAACTTAAAAACAACGCCAGCTACATTTCATCATGTGAACTAACATGAAACTTCTAGTTGTTTTTCTAACTGCGCTTTTTCGATCTTTTCATGTTTGATTATAATGAATTTTGATGTGGTAGGCCTATCTACTCATATAACAGGGTTCGCTGTATTTTAATCCAGGGAATTATAGCAGAATGAACTATTTTTATATTCATTTTAAAGAAAATATGACATTTTCACTCTCTACTCTCTATACAAATCAATTTTTTTTTAAGATTAGAGATAATTTAAAACTTGGAACGGTAAAAATAATTGATGAAAGTTAAGAACTTTAAAGGAGACAACCGTTCATTTTGACTTAATAAAATATTTCGAATGATTCCACAGAATAACCTTTAATTCATTCAGTAAAATACTAATTAAAAATTGTCGATGCATTGTTAATATTAAGCTTAGGAAGCTGGTAAGTAAGTTTTTTGTTTGAAAAGTAATATTAAATTGCAGGGCTGTTAATATATCTGTGAGCACAGTTAGGTGTGAAGAACATATATTCTACGACAATTTAATTGGCGTTTGATAACGCAAAATCTGTTACACTCGGCTGTCCAGTAGTCGGCGTTTTTGACGTTATAATTAAACTTCGTTTTCAATTGTATTAACAGCGCTTTTTTCTACATGACACCCTTGTTCATTTCGAAAATGGAGAACTAAATAATAATTCAATATACTTAGTTTTTTTAGCAATTAGGATTTTTATTTTGCAGTGTAACCAGTAACTTTCTATGTCTACTTAACATATTAAATTCAGTTGGTTGTAATAATCTTATTGTTAACTGTACTGCACTACATGTCTTATTGAGTTTGGATAGTTTGTTAATTTTTATGTAAAAAACGTTCAATTTTTCAAGTCTTTAATTTTTAATTTGGCAAAGCTTTTTTAATACCCAATTTAGCTTTTAATGTTCATCTTATGTTTTGTTTGTTTGTAATTAAGCACAAAATTCCACAATGGGTTATCTGTGCTCTACGCACCACGGGTATTGAAACTCGGTTTCTAGCGTTGTAAGTCCGCAGACATACTGCTGTGCCACTACGGAACAATGTTTATTTCTCTCTCTAAATGTAGCGCTTTATTCATGTTTATTCTACGCACAATCTACGCTCTCCTCTCCAGATTGTTTAAGCGATTTCATGATCAGATATTTGTACATAACATCAGTTCTGGGCGCGGGTTGACACTGTGGTAGAGCTCTGGATTTCTGAGCGGATGATCCTGGTTTTAATTCGTTCGCTATGATGAAATATTCTCGCTTTGTTTGTTTGTTTGGAATTAAGCACAAAGCTACTCAATGTGCTATCTGTGCTCTGCCTACCACGGGTATAGAAACCCGGATTCTAGCGTTGTAAGTCCGCAGACATACCGCTGTGCCACTGGGGGGCAAATTTCCTCGCACTTTATGCTGTGGATGAGTTATAGGAGTGAGAGTGAAACCCATAGTGTCGATATTTACCAATATGATTTAACTGAAACTTCGATTTGCCTCGTCTTATTGGCTGAACAAGAAAAAATCTTCGGACTGGGTGTCGCCTAATGGTTATCGTACCCGAACTGGAACTTCGAGGGTTCCAGGTTAGGTTACATTGTTATATAGAGTGCTCTACACTTTGGGACCATAGGTAGGTTATAAGAGTGAGAGTCAAATCTATTCCCGTTCATTCAAACGGGAATAGTTCAAAATTAAGCGAAAATTATAAAATTTACAAAAAACATCATTTACTAGACATTAAAATAACGATTTTTCTGTGAACTTATATTTTTTCATAAGGGAGCAAGACCTAATTAATTTAGGCATAGTGTAAAAAAATGAATTTATTTTAAAATTGGCGTTTCGTCATCAGGATAGGACAAAACGTTTCGCACGCGATGAGGGTATTAGCTGAAAGCAAAATAATATTTCGAATATTGTTTCGGTATATTATCGTGCTCTGGAGACAAAAGTGTAATTAACTATCAGCTCCGTTACTTGAGTTTTAGAACCCGCCAATCTAGGATACTATATTCTTCAGTTGTTTTTTATTTTTATCAAAAGCATTCTTAAATACTCGTTAAACTGGAGGAAGAGTGGACCTACAAAGGTCCAGCTAGGAATGTTCCTCCGAAAATTTCGGATGGAGAAGTAAACTCACATTTGCTTTATTGGAAGGATACGTTTAAGAGAGCTGTTTTTTAAAACCGCGTAGTACAAAAAGTGCCTTGTCGTTCTGGTGAATTTTGATGTGTTACTCAATTGTTTTCAATCCCATAAAACGGCATAATATAGAAATCGTATTCCTCGTTTTGGTACAAACTTTCATATTTAATAACTTATTCATTTTCCAAATATTTTTGTTTATTGAAGTGAGGCACACTTTGCCATTGATGCATATTTCTGATCTTGAAGTAGGCTTATTTTTGCGAAGGCACAACTATTTCAAACGATGAGTTTATTAAAGCCTATTTTTTATACGTACATATTATGGAATTTTATAATCCTTTTGAACACTACCTATAAGACACTGTAGTTTAATATATGGTTCTTTCTTACCTAGAACTAAAAAAATATATCATTCTAATGGTAATAAAATTTAATTAGATGCTATCGTTAATCGTCTTGATTGTTAATTGTTTGGAATGAGGAATATAGAAGAATTTAAACAAAATCGTATGTAAAAATGGTGATTTACTAAGAGTTTTGTTTCAAAACGATCCCAAAACAACTTGTTTACTAAAAAATGCACTTTTCTGAAATAACTGTGCACAACAAGTGAATTTCCTTTGATGCTAGGAATGCTTTGTCGACTCCTTTGAAGTTCACGTGATTAGTAAAATCTGTATTTACTACTTATAAACCTCGACATTAGTGATGAAATTTGATGAATGTTAAAGCAAGAGATGTTTATGAGATTCAGGTTTACAATGGTTTGTATGAATTGCCAGTGCATACGTTGTATTATATCAAACGTAATCAAATTAACTTCTAAAGAGGTGATCTTTAGAAAATTAAATGTGGGTGGAAGAATACAATCAAATGGAGAGTGTAAGAATGACTTCTGTTCACTGGCAAGTTTACACAACATAGTGAGTGATACAATATGCATATACATTGCCTAATAGGAATCAAACAATGGCTTCAGGAAATATGTTCGGGTCTTTAAAGTCACAAGTTTGAAGAAGCCTTATTAATTAAAGAGATGTGCTTACGGTGTTTGAAGCGGCACGTGTTTTGTATCTGACAAGTCAGAAAGTTTAAAACATTTGAAATTTGTATTGAATAAACTTTTACACTATATAAGTAAACAATCGTAATATTCCTTTAAAATATGGAACAGTTTGTGGGTTTCAGCAGCCACAGTTTGTTATGAAAGCTGTTATAATTAAATCCGTGGAGTTGACAATTGATATGCCTATAGATGAATAAACAGACAGGCAGGTAGGCAGATAATAGGCGGTGAAATACTAAATACCATTATTATTTATGTATGAAAAAGTTTCCAGAAAAAGTGCTGATTTATAGCCTTGCAATAAAAAATGTTGGTTATAGACTGTTGATTGCCAGTTATATCGTTCGCACAAAATCAGTTTACGTTATTAATATACATGTTGTATCGGGTCTGTTGAAAGTCATGAATTATTACAATTATTGGATGTCTTAGCATTACGTTTTACCAGACTTTCTAGGTATAAAAAAACATCATACATCTCTAGATTTGGCGTTATACACCGACTTAACTGACTCTCAGAAACAATATATACAGAGGGTTGAATACATTATATTAAAACGCTTTTGAATATGACAAAGTTAGCAAGTCAATTGCCAATCAAATTGTGGCATTATTTAGGTAGTATGATGCCACCGAAAACTGATCACTTTTAAGAAGGGTATGTAACAGCACTTTCTGACGAAATATATTCATACGATTATATCACAGAGATGTGTTCAGATAGGGATTTTAGAATTTTCAAGATAAAGATATCCCTTACAGTTAATGTCATTGTAAATCAAAGGAATATGGATCAATTTGAGGAAAGGTAACTATCCAAAAAAAGACTTGCAACAAATCGTACCTCAGCCGCAGTAAGCAAGCTGCAGCATCTCGTAACAGGGGAGAATCCATGAACAAAAAGGTTAGTGACAAAACCCGTCCACCTGTCCTAGGCAAAAGTATGCAAAATTAACATCAAGGGTCTTCTGAAAAAGTGACACAAGTCACGTGTAAACCAGTCCTTTTCATGAGATGTTCATTCAGCAATCTCATACATCAAACAGCTGGAGAATGAAACTGGTATTCATGCTATTCCATAAAATTACATACTGATCAGTTCACTGGACACAGTGCTAATAGATTTCTATGAGATCTAACAGTTTAAACGGGTGCTTGGAGACAGTAGTCCCCATACACAAGATGTGTTATGGATAGCAGTCAGAAAAGAATGGTGAGCTTTGAACATGACAACTTTATAACGAAGTCTTTCGCAGTTGAAACTTCTCTGCAGAGCTTATTCAAAATACAGAGTCGTTAAATAGAACATGATCTGACGTGAAACATCGACTGTAAAGACGTGATAAGGCTCCATAACCGTTTTAACATAAGGTACTTAACCTCCGTGTATAATAAACAAAAAAAGCGAACAGGTTTGACTCTTGCGGGCATATACATCATGAGATTAAAATGGCTTAATTTGTAGACTTTATTACTTTGATAAAAAAACACGTTGACTTTGTTATACTCATATCAACCTTATCATGTAAATTTCAGTTTTATTGTAAGAAATACATATTTGGAGATTAAAGTAACTCAGTAAAGTAGCGATATATTTTCAAATGGAAATACATCTGCAAGAGCTCATAATATAATTTTATTACAAGTTCTTTCCGAACAACTAAGCGATGATCTTTTACCACTTGAGAAATACATCAATACTTGTTTTACAATAAAATGAATATACATTATTTATATAAACAATTCTGTAGAGAAACAAACCTGTCTTCGTCTTATAACTTCCAAGCATACTCCTCTGTTAATCAAAGGAATTACTTTTTATTACACTTCATGTTCGTTGCTTATGAATTTATTTAATTCATTATCCACGCATGAACTACAGCGTATAAAGTTTATTGTCCACAATCAGCCTTTACTAATTAATTCTAAATAAAACCCCAAACAAGCTTTTTTTTCCGGCACTACATTTATAGTGATTTTTATTCGAAATAATTTAGACGATGGTTACAGGTTTTCTTTTTTTATTATTTAGCGGATATTAAAGCCTTGTCTCATGATTTGGTTAGTGGATCGTGGTCTTGGGTAGCAAATATTGACAGCAGAAAATTTGTTCTTGTCTTCATGCGACTCTAAAGGGCCGGTCCATATATTTACTTTCCAGAGAGTCTGTGTAGTCAGTCGTCATAAGTTCAAGAAATATGCAAGGGTTCGAAGTAATGGAAGGGAAATAGAAACTGGCAAGCGTTTGCACGCATTTTTTTTTTTTATAAGAGGATCGCTGTACACTGAAGGGATTTACCTGCAAAGACATTTTTGAGTTCTTAATGACTTTCTGAAGTCAAAAAGTTCAACTTTTCTTTGGCTTCAGAGAAAAAACAAAAATTTGGCTTTGGCATTTTGCATGTATCCAGTACTTTATTGAACCCATTTATATTCCAAAATATCACTCGTTGATTATGCCGCTCGTTTTGTATCGGTTTTTGAGAAGAAAGATAACGTTTTCAAGGATTTTATCACCATAGATGTAATGGAGACTAGAATTTTTTATATCGTTTTTGTATGTATGCACACTTCATATTAAAAATCCTCAGTCTTGTTTGCCTTCTAGTTCTGTGGCTACATGAAGAACTGAAGATTTTCACCAAGTGTATTGGCATTGCATGATCAGTGTCAGAAGTTGAACTTAATACCCAGAATAAAAAATATTAATGTGCATATTACTTTTAATGCAGTATATTTGAAAGTTTTGCATAAAGTAATTGACTTATGGATAGAACCACGATTATGAAAATTATATTTTTATTTTTCAGTGATGTATATATATATATATACATACATACATATAATAATTTTTTGTTGTGTTAACATTCCGGTTTAAAATGATATGAATAAAATATCATCTTCACCATGACTTACGATTTTCACATTCATTATAAACCCTCTCATTCAAATCTTAAGTCTTAAGTATGTATGTATGTATATATATATAAATGTATAGTAACTTCAAGATATATTTCCACAGTATTGTACTATGTTGGATCAGCGCTCAGTTTACGAACTTACAACGCTAAAAATCTGGAATTCGATTCCCTGCAGTGGACAGTGCAGAGATAGCCTATTTTGTAGTTTTGCTCTATCAATAATAGCAACAAAAATCCACAGTACTATAATATAGTAACACTTGATTCTATTAATTTACTTAAAACAAAAATAGTAGATTGTTTTTTTTAAAAAAACTATAACACGTCGGATCTCAAATCTACTACTTGTTTATACTTAGTTTGTACTTAGATATAGTAAATTACTTTCTGGACGTGTTCAATCCATATACAAATAGATTTGATTTATTAACGATTAGTAAAGCTTTTGTATAGTTAATTACTTGTGGGCTTAAAAATGTTGTAGTTATCATATTAATTATCAGTTTAGTAAAAATACAATTAATTATTTGTGGGTTTAAAAATGGTTGTAGTTATTATATTAATTATCAGTTTAGTAAAAATACAGTTAATTATTTGTGGGTTTAAAAATGGTTGTAGTTATTATATTGATTATTAGTTTAGTAAAATATAGTTAATTACTTGTGGCTTTAAAAATGGTTGTAGTTATTATATTATTATCAGTTAATTAAAGTATAGTTAGATGGTGTGGGTTTAATAATGGTTGTAGTTATTATATTATTATCAGTTAATTAAAGTATAGTTAGATGGTGTGGGTTTAATAATGGTTGTAGTTATTATATTATTATCAGTTAATTAAAATGTAAGACCAGAGTGAAGGCAGCTAGTCATCACCACCCACCGCCAACTCTTGGGCTACTCTTTTATCAACGAATAGTGGGATTTACCGTCACAATATAACGCCCCACAGGTGAAAGGTCGAACATGTTTGGTGTGACGGGGATTCGAACTGCGAATCGAGCACCCCAATAAATAATATATTTTTTTTTGACCAGCGTTTCGCCTGTGCGGCTTCATCAGGGTTAATATACACAACTGGTTGATATTAGAATGTTCGTTAAATTATAAAACTTTTATATATCTGGAGTATAATTGTCGTTTTTGCCTAATTCTTTATCAAAATATATAAATCCCTCCATCTTAAAATCGACCTAAATAAATCTACACTAAAATATATTGTAGCAAATAATCATTTAAATCTAGAAATAAGCTAAAATTTTATATCAACCTCAATATGAGACAAAGACAAATCTGAATTTTGAGAAGATGGAACTAATTACTTGTTTATGTTATATCAAAATACCAAAGAGAAGGCATTACAATAATCAGCTATTTTTATTATTGAGTTACGGGTGACTAGAATAAGATTTACTATTATTAAACCCACACCATCTAACTATATTTTAATTAACTGATAATAATATAATAACTACAACCATTATTAAACCCACACCATCTAACTATACCTGCTAAACAAACATGTAAATCTGGAGTAGAAAGGTCGTTTTTTCTAAACCTTTTTATCAAAAAGTCCGCTTGAACTAAGTACATAAGTAATTATGTTTATTTTGCTACTTCAGAAAAATTAGTTAATTTAATCAAATATGAAAAATACTTTCGTTGCTTTAATACCATATTCCCATTGGTTTTTATATTTCTTGGCTAAGGCCTTCAATATTTATTTGTAGAGACTTAACTAACAAAAACTAAATAACGTATAATTAGTTGTGTTGAAAACAAGTATGAGAAAATCGTGAAAAAGTTTAATAATGTGACATTTATAGCTGTTGTAATTTTCAGTTTTTACTTACGCTTGTCAACGTAACGCATGATATCAATTAGAACCTGTCATCTAACACTAGTAAAGTTTAAAGAAAAGATATAAAACAAAGAATAAAGCTTTGCTCATCCATAAACGAGAAATGTTATCGCACTGTACCGACGTGTCACTGCCGTCTTGGTTTTGTCTATAACGCTAAAAAATAATTTTAGTTCTTTTCTTAGTACAAAGCTAGACAATGAATTATCTGTACTCTGCACATCGCGGGAAACCTAAGCCAGGAATTTAACGTTTTAAGACTCTAAACTTACCCACCGGAGGCCTAAAAAATCATTACATTTAAACGTGTTTTGCTGTCAGATACACGTAAATGTTTTATTGACTCACAAAAATAATCGATTAAAAATTAATACACAAATGCCGAAGAAACAAAATTTTGATTTGGAAAAATATTTAATGTTCCATATCTGTAGATATGGAGCATAATATAAATAACTTAATAAACATAATAAACAAAACAGTTAATTATAAAATGAGCTACATTAAAAGGTTACACGCATTTGGATAGCTTTTTATGTAAACACACAACCCCGATATAAAAAAATATAAGAGCAGAAAATTGCTCTTTTGCAACATATCAATATTTTAAATGATCCCAGAAGCGTTTATTTACTGTATTTTGTTTCTTGGATAGCCGTAATACGTTTTTCTTATTTTGAAGTTATTTGTAATATAACGTCCTTCAAATATAAAATAATACTACATCTTGCACTCAAATGGTGCCCCCCAGTGGCACAGCGGTATGTCTGCGGACTTACAACGCTAAAAACCGGGTTTCGATACCCGTGGTGGGCAGAGCACAGATAGCCCATTGTGTTGCTTTGTGCATAACTTCAAACAAACAAACAAACTCAAATGGTTTGGTTTGTTTTGAATTTCACGTAAAGCTACACGAGGGCTATCTGCGCTAGCAGTCCATAATTTAGCCGTGAAAGACTAGAGGGAAGGCACCTAGT
>NW_013667679.1:125644-127088 GCF_000517525.1 Limulus polyphemus | reverse complement strand
GGTGGGTTGCAGGGTGTTGCTGATAGGCTGCTTTCTATGTGGTCAGTAGTAGTTCAAAATCAGGGACGAAAGCAGCTAAAGTTCATAAAATTTCAAGCGATCCCACCAAATAAACTTTGCCATACAATCTGTTCTGATAACAGGAAAACAAAGAATAGAACACACACACACAAAAGACTGAACATTATGTCATGTCGTCATTATTAACCATCATGTTCTCTTTCACAGCCAGAGCACGAGATAAATAGATTATTCGGCGTCTGTCCTTGTGAAAGTGGGTTTTCTCCGGACACTTCGGTTTCCCCCACAACAAAATTCACCCGGGCTTTGGACCTTATGGTCCCCTCCCCCGAAAAGGGCCTCTAATCCAAATTTAAATCATTTGTATAAAATTCGTGTCAATAAAGTCTACTTAAAATAAAGTTAATTTCTAAACTAAAAATATATACATATATATCACAATTAATATCAGATTAATTCCACTGCCTTATCAATAAACAATCTGATGAAAACGATTTAATTTTGGTCAGTCTTATTAGTATTGTGTGTGGGTGAGGGCACATAGTTCGTAATCTTATAAGGCTGGATATAGCCTATAGGCTAGCATGCTGGGCTGCATATCGAAAGGTTCAAGGTTCATGGCCCCATTATGTCGCTGAACACTCTTTGCAACAACAACAACATTTTCCAACTTTCAGTTGTAGGACACTGTAATCGTGGCAATCAATACAGCCATTCAGTGAAGAATGCTGCTAACAGGTCGTCCTCCATCCCTAAATTAGGGATAGCTACGCCTGAACCTTGAGGATTCTGACCTGACTGTTTCTAACATGTCATGCAATGTGTTGTTCATGCTGAAAATGCTAAAAAAAAACACGCCTAATTTCTTATACATTTTTACCTAGATCTGGTTGATGTGTGTTTTGTGTTATATCTTATCAAACCACGTTTCTGTGTCGTATTAATTTGCTCGGCTACCTAATAAAGAAATAGTCTTTTCTGTTATTGAAATATTTTACAAAGTTTTTCTGTAACAATTAGAAACGGCTTTGCAGCATTTGGGACCATGGTTTTATTTTTGAATACTTTCAGTGTCTAACATGAATTTCATGACGTCTTTATCATTTATATTTGTGTAATTTGAATGAGGACGTGTAGTCTTCTTCAATAAGATTAGGCATCATTATAGCTTTTCACACAGCAGTAGTAGATAAAGTACACAGTCTAACGACAACATTTATAGTGTAAAAATGCATAATTGGAAATGTTATCCGGAGATCGTTATTTTTGTTCTAAAAACCTTACATAAATTTCGAGATATGTAATTTTTTTTTGTTGGGTAATCATATATATATATATATTGACATTATTCCGAGGTATTTCAAACTTAGATTTTTAGTTATAATTTATTCTATGATTTATGCAATAGTAACAAATTACTGAT
>NW_013667679.1:115836-124993 GCF_000517525.1 Limulus polyphemus | reverse complement strand
GACCGTCACATTATAACGCCCCACAGCTGAAAGGGTGAGCATGTTTGGTGGGACGGGGATTCGAACCCGCAACCCTCAGATTGCAGGTCAAGTGCCCTGTTTGTTTGTTTATTTTTGAATTTCGCGCAAAGCTACACGAGGGCTATCTGCGCTAGCAGTTCATAATTTAGCCGTGAAAGACTAGAGGGAAGGCACCTAGTCATCATCACCCACCGCCAACTCTTGGGCTACTCTTTTACCAGTGAACTGACCGTCACATAATAACGCTCCACAGCTGAAAGGGCGAGCATGTTTGGTGGGACGGGGATTCGAACCCGCAACCCTCAGATTGCAGGTCAAGTGCCCTGTTTGTTTGTTTATTTTTGAATTTCGCGCAAAGCTACACGAGGGCTATCTGCGCTAGCCGTCCCTAATTTAGTAGTGTAAGACTAGAGGGAAGGCGGCTAGTCATCACCACCCACTGCCAATTCTTGGGCTACTCTGTTACCAACGAATAGTGGGATTGACCGTTACATTACATTAGAACGTCTCTACAGCTGAAAGGGCGAGCATGTTTGGTGTGACGGGGATTCGAATCTGCGATCCTCAGATTGCGAGTCAAGCGCCCTGGCCATGCCGAGCGTTGCACTCATACAATGCTTAGTTTATAACTGTAACTTATTGAATAGTGCAGTTACTTTTTAATAAATCGTCAGTCGTCTGTAAATAATAGTCGTTATGTAAACTTTACTTCGGCAACAACACAATTATCACATGATAAAAGCGAAAATGATTGTTTCAGGTTCGCAAAGGGGTTCAGGTGGCTTAAATATACTCAATGACATGAGGGAATTTAAGATTGAATTATGTGTTATAAAATATTATCTACCTTATGTTTTGATACTCTGCCCTGGTACTCAAGTATCTGAGTATTCTTTAAACACGTAACATGGTCCACCCAGGGTATTGTGTAAAACAACTCAATGTCAATTAGGGTGCAAGATGCCAAAAACCTTGTGAATTAGGTGAATACGAAGGATGTGAGATTATAGGTTTCCAGAGGTATAGAAAATCGATACATGCTATAGTTGTAATGCTTAGTCAGATGTTACGTACTGTGCACGAAAACGTTAAAAGCTACTTAAAACTCGATAATACAATTTTATGACAATATTCAGGTCGTTCAAAAGTGGGGACGATCATGAGAAATCTTTCAGTTGTTATAGGAATATCAGATATTCCTCTTTACAACAAGTTCAAAGTGATCCAAAGTGGCTACTTGTGAACTGGAGGTTTATTTAGTGCTTTCTATGAATGCAGGTACTTTTGGAAAGGCTTCAATTACAAACATTTTATCACCCAAAATTTTTTACCACTGTTTTACTTAATGTAGACCCATCAACACAGTTGGTCGCACATTTTATGAAATAATGAAGTATTCTTCAACTAGTTTCGAAGTTATGGCCGAATATTATTCTAGAGGCAGGCAGGCTGTATTCTGGCATTCATGAAGTATTGTGGTAGGGGACTACGTGTGGGTTACATTCTACAATTCGGACTTGCCATCTTTCTCTCAATTGTCTGCTTATTTAAGTAGTTTCTTGGCCAGAGCAGGGACCGAATCCAGAATTTTAGCGTTATAAGCTTTCGAATTTACCGCTGACTCATCAAGAAAGGGGGTATAAGGAATAAAGACAAAGGGCTTGGTGCATTTCTTTTGGTTTTCAAGTAAGTCTCCACACTTATCACTTCTAGCGCAATAAGAAATGTTGATAAATAATGAAGCTTGTTACCCATATAATACATATCCCATCTTACAAAACAAATAACGGCGTTGACGTTCGTAATGTATCAAAAATTAAAATGAATTGGGTATTGCTCTATAGGTAAACATATTTTGTATTTATCTTTCAGAGAAAGTAAGAGCTCACAGTACTGGCTCAGTTTAATCTCATATTCATCAACAAATTAACAACAGTAAATTTCAATAATTATTTCCCATAAAAGAGGGAATAATTACTATCAAATGTGATCCTGTACAAAATGCAAATGAGGAATACTCACAAAGAAAAATGAAAATGAAATTCTTTCAGGGAGGGCAACAAATGCTCTTTTTTCTAAACGTTCTGCGCAGGCACGATGTGGTTCCATTGCTCTTGAATACTTCATTGTTGATGATGAAATGTCAGTCACATTAAATCAAATTCTAATACGTGACAAAATTTTTTGAATCACAATTATAAGTACAGATATAAATGTTAATTACATTATTGAGGCACTCTTTTAATTATTAAAACATTGTAAAGTATTCATTGAAAATACTCAAGCGCCCTCTGTGAATTGTATGTTGTTCGACAAATTTACATTCGTTTTCATATGCAAGACTTGTTTCGCATGATAAATCAATTTATTGACGCATATTTGCCCATTTTTCTGTGAAAAAAAAAGTGAAATAATAAATTATTCATTAGTTATTAGATTAAAAACAAACATGAATGAAAGTTAGATTTTGTAAGGCAAAAACCATTTTATGGACGAATGGGACTGTAGAAATGGCAATTTAAGCAAATTTCTGACCTTGTGTGAGACAAAAAATATACATAATATAACATACTGCGAGTTCGAAGTATGTACATACATGTTTTTAATCTGCGAAATTAGGAAGGGGGTAAAATCAATATAGGCGACTTTAAAAGAATTCGTCAAATAAAATGAGATGCGTCACTGTTTTTAGTGTGTAGCTTGCGTTTGTAAGATTCTTAGACCGAGAGCATGCGGCCGATTCGATTGATATAGTAAACTAATAAATCCAGGATCTCCTAACATGTTCAGAAACAGAGAGTTCGGTACTTTAAATGGGAAATGTTGGTAATTGGCAGTTTATTGCCAATAAGGAAAAGTTAATATACTAGTTTTCCTGACCTAGCAACCTCTAATTTATAGATTTGGCAAATATTTATAGCACGGCAGTGGTGAAATAGCTTGAAGCTAGATCTATACGCCTACAGAGCGGTGATTAGCGCTCCTTTAAAAAACATGCTGAGTTATGACAAAAAAATGTTGATTTTTACTTTGCATCTCATATAGTAGTAGTTTATTGTAGCCGGTACACATAATGCAAAATATGACAATTATTTATTGAAAAAGTGCCTACTTCTCGTTCTGAGATATGGTTTATAAAGTTTAAATGAGTAACATTATTTCCAAAAGAAAACGTTAGGGGAGCTAAAATACAAATTATTTGCAAGTTCTGAGCTCAGAAAATATTATTAAACTAGCAATACATTTTATAGTTTGATAAAATATATAAAAAAATTAAATATCAAATTATGATATTTTTCCTTGAACGAAGAGCTTGTAAATGTTATTGAACAAAATGAAACGAAGAGAATAATGTTGTTTTTTGTTTGTTTGTTTGAAGTTAAGCACAAAGCTACACAATGGGCTATCTGTGCTCTGCCCACCACGGGAATCGAAACCCGGTTTCTAGAGTTGTAAGTTTGCAGACATACCGCTGTGTCACTGGGGGGGGGGCAATGTTGTTTTAACCACAAAAGAAAGAATAATTATAAATAGAATAACATAAAAATAAATAACGAAAAAATGAAAGAAATGAAGAGTGGAGACACTGTACGAGAGAACAACAAACACATATATATGTATATATCATGTATAGTAGAGACTGGTATTGGTACTTTCAACCTGAACAGCTCCTTACATGCAAATGGCTAAATGGCTGAGTCATAGACCTTTAGCGTTCAGTTATAGTTGTCCCTAATTTTGAAGTACTGACTAGAGGGAGGAAAGCCACTTAATAGCACTTACCACTACAAGGGATGTGTCCGGCTCCTAGAACCGAATAACTGGATGACTTTTCTTTTATAACTCGTCTGCAACTGAAAATGTCGATGTTTAGCATCATCGCGATTAGAGTCTAGGATGTTCAGATCCACAGCCCGGAACGTTAATTACCATGCCAGTCTAAAAGTGTTATATTAACGTTGTAATCTAAAAGAAGAGAAAAGCAACTTGAATACACTATCTTCAAAGTAGACGAGTTTAGATGGATGTACTAGTAATGATAAGGAGAAAAGCATGTGCATACTGTAACAATAAAAAGGTAAGTATACATTATAAGAAATAGAAGGGAGTAGTGCAGATAGGTGTACTGGTCAGAATATGTGAGGAAAAGGTAAAATAAATCCTCAGTTTTACCTTAATTCTTTTCACATTTTGTTTCTGTTGATACAAAGAGTGTAGGTATTTCTCCCCTGCCATAGGAAGTACTTGCTTAGCTTCTAATCCATTCTCTCTAACCCTTAGAAAACTCCTTCACTTGACTGCAGTTAAGTGAACTGCATACAACAACATGCGGTAATATTGTAAAACCTTTCCTAAATTTTGAACTCTCGTCTTTTCATATTAAATGTATTTATTTCTAATAGATCTACTAGTCCTAGTAGTATGGATTTGTGAATACATTTACTAAAGGTAGAAAATCTTTCGTTCAAACGTGCATCCTGAGATTCGTGAAACATTTAGAGAAAAAACCGAATAAAACAATGAGCTATTTTTTGTCAATTAATAGATTTGAGTTTTATTGTAATGTAATGCCACGCAGTCTGTAGTACAGATTAGTTTTATTGTGATGTAATGTCACGCAGTCTGTAGTACAGATTAGTTTTATTGTGATGTAATGTCACGCAGTCTGTAGTACAGATTAGTTTTATTGTGATGTAATGTCACGCAGTCTGTAGTACAGATTAGTTTTATTGTGATGTAATGTCACACAATCTACACTGTTTATTGTATGTTATAACTTTTATTATGATGTAATATCATCCCATTTCCACTGTTTATGATACATTACTACTCCAGTCGTGATTTCATGACTTCGGTATATTATTAGTCTTATTGTGATGTAATATTATACAATATGCAGTGCTTATACCTTTGTGTTTACAAATTATCTCATGGATACGCAAAATAATTCAGAAGTCGGCAATTTACCACATTAGCGCCAACTAACAACTGTTATTTTAGTATTTTTATTTTTCAATAATTTTCTTATTTTCCAATAAACATGATTTCTTTTTTTGTAATATATTTGGGAACGAATGAGATATAGAAGTTGCTTTATCTCTGTATCTATAACTCTGAATCGCTGTCTGTTACATATCATTGTTTCAGCTCAAAAAATTCCTTATTTATTTGATTTCCCTACTTTTTTGGCATTTAATAATTATTTGGTTTTATATATTTTTCTACATCTCTGTATTTTCAAACATTTGTAACATATTCAAACAAAACCATGTTCAGGACATTAATAATGCGGAAAGCTGAATTCTAGACTTCCTATGTGCACAAAATTCAAGAGATTTCACTGCAGAGGTTAGAAAATCCCCTTCAGACCAGTTATCAAGAAGGATTGAATGAATGGGATCTCATTGTTTAGAAGCAAATGCTAGATCACGAGAAAAGGAGTTTAAGGCTCACGCCTTAGTTTCATGGCTATATTATATTATCCGAACTAAGACAGTCCTGTAATTAGATAGCTTAATTTCCCGACAGATCTTAGCAAAGTGTGTTCTATTTGTGCATTTACTCTGCCAAAAAATCGTTCAGGCTCTTGATAAAATATAAGGAACGAAAAGTAACTGAATACACGATAATAATCAAATAGCAATAGTAATCCATTATCGAAAGCACTATCAATTATTATTATTATTTCTTCCGTTGTTAAGTTTTCAAAAAGTTTCTCCAATGGCAATGAAAAAAAAAATATGGAATGTTTATTGCAAAAACTTCCATATTGGGGCAAAGTAGATAAACGAAATTCCGACTTTTTTTATGCTACATGTAATTTTACATAAGTATCCCTATTGTTTTATGATAAGGATATTGTATATCGAATTTTACTATGAACGGAAATATTTTATTTACAAATATATACATATACTCAGTTTAAAATTTCATTTCTATATTTGGACATGGCCTGGCATGGCCAGGTGGTTAGGGTGCCCGACTCGCAATCTGAGGGTCACGGGTTCGAATCCTCGTCCCTTCAAACATGCTCGTATGGAGGCGTTATAATGTGACAGTTAATCCCACTATTCGTTGGTAAAAGAGTAGCCCAAGAGTTGGCGGTGGGTGGTGATGAATAGTTGCTTTCCCTCTAGTCTTCCACTGCTAAATTAGGGACGGCTAGCGCAGATAGCCCTCGTGTAGCTTTGCGCGAAATTCAAAGACCAAACCAAACTTTATTTGGAAATAGCTTTACGATTTTTATTTTTCTGGTTGTTTGTAAAACATCGATTTTACGTATCCGTGTAGTGTAAGTTTCATTGTTTTACATGCTCCTAAAAAAGAAGGACATACCTTTAAGCTTTATACAACTAAAATATGTAAAGAGTGTTTAAACGATGCTTATATGTGAAGGTTAAAAAGGTGACTTATTACTCGAGTTGCTTCATTGTTGAAATGCAAATAATTCGTCACTGGAGGGACTCTTTGGAATTGATTTTATATCGTGACTATGTACATAAATGACTCTCGCGGTTTTATGTGAGAAAGATATGTATACACATCCAGTAGTTGTAAATCTGTATAACCTGAAATCTGAAATACTCCTGTGGTTATGATTAGTTTGGACAGGTGTTCGTTGATTGAAAGCTCGAATTGGATATGTATTCAGTTTTTTGAAAGTAATACTTAATACTTGATTGGACTGAATTAGCAGATATTAGAAGTATGCATCACGTAACATTTTAATATTGTTTTTCGTATTCTAAAATACTCGTTATATGTTATTCAACAAAGTTAACGATAAGTTATGTATAATGATTGACCACTTTATTGGGATATCCATCTGAACTCAGAGTGAGCCAACTTCTACTACGATGATAACAGCCTTAACTCCAACAAGACACAGACTCCATGAACAAGATACTGAAAGGCATCTTGTTTGGTTGTAGCCAATTTCTGGAGAGAATAAGTTCTGTATTCGATTCATAGATATATATAGAGTGCCACGGTGGCAAAAGCCACGTTTATGTTCATCTCATATATAATGAAGTAGATTGAGATCTAATACAAATGTTATCTGAGAAAAATGGTTGAAGTCCTCATAATACTGTTCGAATCAATTAGAGGCAATACGACGGATTGTTTCATTGTTTTCTTGGAGGAACTGGTGTCTATTATGATGAAAATGCCATGTTGTGAGACTTACATGATCGGCAACAAATTTCAGATATATTCTATGTGTATTTGCTTTTATGAAGAAATCAAAATACCTCATCCAATAGCTAGCACTGTCAAACACCACATTCAGGGTCTACAGCTTCACTTCGCCTGTACTGAAAAGGTTAAACGCAAGTTATCAAACCACATATACGCTTAGGTCATTCATTATCCACAGTTTGCACTCTAAACATCGCCGAAGCCATAATTTCCTGTCTGCGTCTGAGATAAGCGATTTTCGACAGCCTTTCTGTGATGTTCGTTATATGGTACGGATGAAAGTAATTGAACCCTTCCCACAGTTAAAAAAGCTGTCAAATGAGACACGAGTTGACTTCTGTTGCACTTTAAAAGTCTGCCCAATCTTCTTTCATTTTGTGTTGTCTCTAGCAGTTGGCAGTCATAGTTTTTAGCAGAAGTAGTTTTTCTTCTGACTGGCACTGTTAACAACTCAAGATAATCAAGGAGACAATTTTCAATAACAATGCTCCTAATGGGCATGTACATCATACCCTTCTGAAAGTCGGTAACGTCCTTGCTCTTACCTATTTTATAAATACTACTGATGTTATATGTGTGCATTTATAAAGTCCAAAAAGTTACCTGTATGTTGTATTTGCAAACAAATTTTAAATTTTTATAATTGTCTGTGTGTTTGTGGTGGAAGAAGATCATAATGAACTCGCCAGCTAGAGTATAACACTGGTGTGCACAATAAATGCGTTCTTACTCGGAGAATATTTTACAAGTTTAATTATTTTTTCCCAGTTTGAATTTGTGATATAAGTGATATGTGTGTTAAATATGTTTTTACTATAATATTTACACACTTATTCATTCATGAAATGTCCCCTGGCAGGTCAGCAGGAAATTGTTTTAACTTGTAGTGCTAAAATCCAGAGTTCGGTTCACCGCAGTAGAGAGAGCTCAGATAACCCATTGTGTAGCTTTGCACTAAAAAAAATTACACGAACTTCCTGAAAAATACATTTCATTGTAAAAAAATTGGCTAAAGCAGTTTTATCTTGGACCCTAATATTGCAACGTTACTTAATTGTTAACATAATATGTAACTTCGGTTGTAATAAATGTAACCATACATTTCATATTGAGGGCATGAAGAAAGTAGAGATATTGCTTTAAATAAGTAAAATGTTTTATTTAGATTCTAAAAGGTTTTCTTATTTACACTCATTGATTATACGCTGCATGCAAGTTATAATTTTTAACGGAAACAATCCCAAAGGGTGAAATACTTATATTTCATGATCTAAGTGCTGTAGTTTTCCATTATCTGATGATAATATAATCAGTATTATAATTTATCACATTAATTGTAATGGTAAAGATGATAATACCGGTGAACTACGGAACGTATTCGAACCTGATTTGGTATAACAGCTTTTTTTTCTGTGTAGATTGCTTTTCTCGCTTCAAACTTTTAACAGTAACTAATTTAAATATAATTTTCTTATCCCAATTTGTTCTTAAGTAAATTGGTACAGCGAATCGTACTAAGTGTAAAAATGCACAATAATGAACACTGGGATCGATGCGATGTCCACACTGGACTATCCGTGTGTCCACCCTAAAAATCTAACCCAGGATTTTAACTTTGTAAGTCCATAAACTTACAGCTGTCCCACCTGAGGGTCATTTATTAGAATAGAAAAAAACTGTTGATTTATATACAGTTGCAGAACTTAACTGTTTCTTAGTCATTTTGATACTAATTTTACGTTGTAAAAAATGAACGACAATGATACCATTTAAAAGGGGCTTTCTTTGTATATAAATATATATCGAAATGTATGTATATCTTTATATATATATACTCAGATAAAGAAAGTTTGTGGTATGTATTGTAAGTTTTAATTCTCATTCATAGGTCCGAAGTTCGAGATTCTGTAAGAAAAAATATACTTCGTAATTTATT
>NW_013667679.1:92233-114868 GCF_000517525.1 Limulus polyphemus | reverse complement strand
AGCTTTGCACTAAAAAAATTACACGAACTTCCTGAAAAATACATTTGATATGATAGTATGTTTATATTCTATTACTAAGCTGCCGACCAATAGAACAAAACTCAATCTTTCTGTTGATCGTGTACATTAAAGAATTTTAAGTAACTACTCGGCTGATTTCAGTATTGTTGCCTTACTGTTTGTAATACAAACTACTTGATACCTTAAGTTGGAATGATGAACAATTAAATTGAATTTTTTGGATACCATTTTAATTAAAGATTTTCGTGAATGCCATAACAGTGTTTTGATATGTTGTTTTAAGAAAAATGTGAAACAATGATTTGTAGTTGTGAAAATAATACAAGATAACAGTGTTGTACTGTATAATCATTTCCACTATATATTGCGAAGCACGGGAAGCAAATAGATTATGTTCTTGTCTCTGTCTACGTCGATAAGGATGCATGATCAAATCTGCTACTAGTGTTCATTTTCAACCGCCAGGTTATCAAAAGAAAGGGACGGCGCTGCATGCTTGTTATAATTGATATAATTCTCTGTTTTATACGTCCAAAAATATTCTATTTACAACCAAGTCATTTCAATTGACAAAATGTCATATTCCTAAGATGAAACTGTGTTATAAAAGTACCATACAAGTATTATTTTATTTTATTTTTTCACATAACCACATTTTCAACTTTTTTTCGTTCATTCGAATGAACCTTTAAAACTTTAATTATGTCGGAATTTCACACTTTATATTAATAGAAAAAAAACTAAACAAACGCGAATATTATATATCATTTCGAAAATTACTTGAAGTAAGTTGGATATATGTTAAAATACGTCCTCGGTTTACGCTTTCTTTAATTTAAGCCTTACTGAATGATAAAAGTCACTTTAATAATCTACGAATTTGTACGTGTGGGTATATTTCTTATGCTTTTCAAACGATTAACTAGTACCACATAAGTGTGCAAAACATGTTTTAAGTATATTTTTATATTTAAATGTAGTTACATCAGAAAGAAAGTTTGGATTAAAATTGTATGATGTGAAGAGAGAAATAAAGTTTCGAACTAGTATCATCTGATGCGAGAATAATGTAACTTACTTATACACCCTTCTCCACGTTTTGAGTATATTGTATGATGTGAAGAGAGAAATAAAGTTTCGAACTAGTATCATCTGATGCGAGAATAATGTAACTTACTTATACACCCTTCTCCACGTTTTCAGTATATTGTATGATGTGAAGAGAGAAATAAAGTTTCGAACTAGTATCATCTGATGCGAGAATAATGTAACTTACTTACACACCCTTCTCCACGTTTTGAGTATATTGTATGATGTGAAGAGAGAAATAAAGTTTCGAACTAGTATCATCTGATGCGAGAATTATCTAACTTACTTATACACCCTTCTCCACGTTTTGAGTATATTGTATGATGTGAAGAGAGAGAAATAAAGTTTCGTACTAGTATCATCTGATACGAGAATAATGTAACTTACTTATACACCCTTCTCCACGTTTTGAGTATATCCAGGTCTAAAACTGTTGTTATACTACAGACACATCGAAACTCATTAAAGTTAAACATATTAATTATTTGATCCTTTAATTATGCTGAATGAACGAAAAAAGCTAGAAAAATACAACATTTACAAAAGAAACGAAGTTCCTTATAAATCATATTTGTTTAATTTAAAGCATTAAAGTTAAACATATTAATTACTGTTACAATTTAATTACTTCTGGAATCATTATGAATACTTCAGGCACAGATTTACTATGTTAAAGTGGTCCTTAATATAAACGACTACGTCCTCACTAATAGAAGCTACTTCTGTGCCATAGAATAAAAGTATTGATATTGTTATATATTTTACAAGACAGCAGAATGATGAGAGGCAGTAGGTGGAATATTGTGTATTATTGGCTTTAAGATTGAGAATGATGAAGGTAAGTAGTAGCAGAAGAAGAATATTGAGTTGTACATGCTATAAGATTGAGAAGGATGACTCTAAGTAGCAGCAGAAGAAGAATATTGAGTTGTACATGCTATAAGATTGAGAAGGATGACTCTAAGTAGCAGCAGAAGAAGAATATTGAGTTGTACATGCTTTAAGAGCGAGAGGATGACGGTGAGTAGTAATGGCAAATTTTGACCATTAAGAGTGAGAGGGATGATTGACTCTTTCTTGTGTTAAACAACATGGTGTAAATTCCATCCGTAGTTACACACTATACTTGCTATAAATGTTAAGTTATAAAGTTTAAGTATCATGATCTGTTATTAAATTCTCACTTCCTAAAAAGAAAAACATTTCGCATAGTAAAGAACGTATAACCGTTTCGTTATATTTTGAGGGAATTAGCATTCAAAATTCTAAATTTGAGATTACTTTCAGTTTTCTACGTTGATTTTTACAGTAAGGTAAAATTAGATTAACTTAATACTTTTCTAATAATAATAATAATTGTCGTACATTACCGTAATTAATAATAAGTGATGTCATAAACAAGTATTAACTATGTATATATATTTCAAACAGGTTTAATTATTTTAGGTAAAGCATTACTATCATATTGCTTTTAAATATTTTACTATTTTAAATTAATTTAATATTGATGATAAAAGTATCACGCATCAAACAAACGAAAAATATGCTTGAATAGAGTTGTTCAAACATTTGTTTAACAACAAGTAAAAGCTTGGAATTGTCTATCCTTTCATTGGGGGGGGGGGGGGTGTCTGTGAGCCAGACTAGTTTCGGAGAATTCCACTTCTCTTCAAGCCAAGCCTTTATAGTAGTGAGGTATCGAAATGGTGTATTTAAGTGTTTTACAGTCACAAAAAAAGAAATCTATCATTCTATAGGTATTTGAAAAACTTGTAGCATTCCGCCACAATTTAATTCTTCGTATTGTTAGCCGACACTAGGCAGCTGGTACATAATTGAGTAGAGTTGTTTAAATATTTGTTTAACAACAAGTAAGAGCTTGGAATAGTCTATCCTTTCATTGGGGTGTGTCTGTGAGCCCGACTAGTTAGAATGATAGGTTTCTTTTTTGTGAGTGTAAAACACTTAAATACACCATTTCGAAAAATATGTTTGTTACAAACCAAAATATTCCACAAGAATACCTAATAGTTGCAATCTCATATTTATTTTCATTGCACATAATTTACATTCTCGTGAAGGAAGTATCTTATTTCACAAAATCTCAATCATTTTTTTCACAATTATATGTGTATGTTAATGAAAAGATCCAAAGTAATGTAAAACCTAAATAATGTTAGTATAATTTAAATATATTATCTTTAATTATATTACACAAATATTTTGGTACTTGGAAAATTATTTCTCAAAAATTGTCTCATCTGTAAGAAGTATTATTATTATATTAATGTTAATACATTTCTCATTGCTGTAAATATGTATATGCATATGATGTTGGTATCATTTTCCAGGACCTCCTAAAAACTCAGAGCCCTTTGGTTCAGAGTATCTGATGACACCAAATGCATCTCTTTTTCCCGGACCTCCTAGAAACTCCGACAAGCGCTTTTTGATACTATGAACATGTTGAGAACTGTCTGTTTCAAACTCTGAGGGATCATTGATATTTCGTTTCCCAGGCCCACCAAGAAATTCGGAAAATCGCTTTCCAGGTCCACCAAGGAATTCTGAATAACGTTTTTCAGGTTCTCCAAGGAATTCTGAAAATCTTTTACCAGGTCCACCAAGAAACTCGGAAAATCGTTTTCCAGGTCCGCCAAGGAACTCGGAAAATCGTTTTCCAGGTCCGCCAAGGAACTCGGAAAATCGCTTTCCGGGTCCACCAAGAAATTCTGAAAAGCGTTTTCCGGGTCCACCGAGAAATTCAGAGAAACGTTTGGATGCTTGTGTGTCTTGTGGTGAAGTTTCTGAAGATCTTTTTCCTGGTCCGCCGAGAAATTCTGACAATCGTTTTAGTCTATCACCACTCTTGGAATGAGATTCATCGATACGCTTCCCTGGCCCTCCCAAGAATTCGGAATATCTTTTTCCAGGTCCTCCCAGGAACTCTGAAAAACGTTTCTGGTAACCGAAGTTATCTCCATGATAGTGTATTTCAGGGTATTGGCCGAAAAGTAAGGGAGTCATATCATCCATCTCATCTGTGATTATACAAGTAAACAACATTACACGTTACAAATATTTTGATAATATATAATGAAAAAGCACACACTTCAAAATGTTACTGATACGTTATACTGTAGAAACGTCAATAACGTTTAATTAGTGTTGTTATGTGATTATTAATCGAGAATACTCAGGTTTCATGATTATTTGCTGTTATGATTATCCTTTCTATAAGCCCCCAGTGGCACAGCGGTATGTCTGCGGATTTACAACGCTAGAAACCGGGTTTCGATACCCGTGGTGGGCAGAGCAAAGATAGTCCCTTGTGCAGCTTTGTGCTTAACTACAAACAACTAAACAAACCTTTCTATAATGTTTTACATTGTTAAGCCTATTTGTAACAAGTCGGAATAATTCTTAGTACACTTTTGAATCACAAGTTCACTTTATCCGAAGTAGCTCGTCTTCTAATGCTTCTGTGCTAAAAACCTCCTGTTGATATAAATATTCACATTGTATTGAGCCGCGCATAGCCTAACGGTTGGCGTGCTGAGACTGTGAATCAAAGGTGCGCCATAAAAGTGAAGATCAAATCCCACTAATCACTCAATCAAGAACAGCCCATTAGTTAAAAGTGGGTGGTCTTGACTAGTCGCCTTCCACCTAGGCTTCCAGTTTAAATAACTATGCGCAGATAAATAGCTCTTCGTGGAGTTCTGCGCAAAAAAATTTTGAAACAAGCAGACTTTTTACTACCCACCTGTGGCAAAATTATAGTTTTAGAAAATTCCTGTTTTGCCTATCTCGCGGTAGATTAGTTTTTATGTACTTGTTTAGGTTGCAATTCCTATAAACACTTCAATTGTATTCTAAATACTCTTAAAGTAGTTCCCGGGGTTTTCATACATTTTGAAAAATAAAAAAACTATTAAATTTGTTCAATTTTATAATACTTTAACTACGTGTTACGAACAAATACAACATTAGTAACCATCAAACATTGAAGTGTGTGTGTGTGTGTGTTTGATGCGACCAAAATTAATTTTCAATATTTTTCAAAGTGCAATCAAACAGAAATTTAATTCAAATGTATGCTGCTAGTTAAAGAAATTTTTAAAATATCAACATTTTGGATATATTATATTGATCAAATGAAAGTTCAATATTACACTCTTCAAAATACACTTAAAATACGTATGCTTAGGGTATAATGACCTTAACATGCATTGACTTAATGTATTAGTTTTCATAAACGAATTAGAAACTTTACAATGTATTGATCTTGCTATAATAATTAACATCGATATTTCGGCATGTCGAATATTAGAAATATCTACATTATTATTGTATGATTTTATGTTATACAAAATATACAAATATATTTCACCTATATAACAATAAATAACAAATTTATATTTAATAATGCAATATGAAAAACAAATTAACTAAACAGACATTGAAAAAATCAAAAACTATTTATTGCTCAAAAAGTAGAATGAAAATCAAAACGAATAGTAATAAAGTCAACTAAACCCTTAATATTTGCCAGCATACGGGTTTATCGTTTTTAACGAATTGTCTTTTTTATGTAACATAACTTCAAGAATTAACTGCAGACAGCGAGAGAATGAATAGTGTCTTTTTTTTTCGAAATAACATGTCAGCCTTCAGAAGCATTGAAACGTTTCAAAAACAAAGTGTCAAGACTGTATAAACTGAATATCACAATAACTCCGAACTTCCGGAACTTTATGTAAATACGTTAATTCACAAAGACATTATATAGTATATGCAATTCTTTCTGTACAGCTTTGACCGACTATGAAAATGATAAGTCCCAGTAAGGTACAACTAAGTATGATAGATAGCTCAATTCTTTCATTTTTTGTCGGCCAAGTGAGCTATAAAATTTTAAACAGTTAAAATAGAAACAGTGTCCCAATATTTAGGAACTATTTTGAGACTTATTCTGCTAATACTTATGTATTGTAGCTGAAACTGATAGAACTTCCTATTCGGAAGCCATCTCATTTTCCCTGTATTACTCCCTGTGGAATATCCGATAAAATACTCAGAAAAATAACGTTGCCGTAGGTGTTTTTCCCGTATCTTCAAGTCTATTCAGATTTATACCGATAGCCAGTTGAGAAAAAAACATCCACGGTTACACTAAAAAGTGTGCTAGATATTATGCGAGGCTCATTTCATGAAAACATGTATTCTTTCTTCTGAAATCTGACGGAAGTCTTCAATTTGAACGAATCATTAACCAGTGATAACAATACTTATTTGTTTGTTTGTAGTTAAGCACAAAGCTACACAAAGGGCTATCTGTATTCTGCCCACTACAGGTATCGAAACCCGGTTTCTAGCGTTGTAAGTCCGCAGACATACCGCTATGCCTCTGGGGGGCTACTTATTTGTACAATGTCACAGAACATAAGTTACATATATGTTGACTGTTAAAAACCAAGCATATTCCCCAAGGCGCTATTTGGCTAACTGCCTAATGTTTTTTTTTTTCTTCACATTTTTCAATCGCATCTATCTTTGCACTGAGTTAGTATAAATTTAATTGTGTTCGAAAACAGCGATCTCGAAAGTATAAACACGTTTCAAAAAAATACCGCATGAATTCCGAGAGAATTTAAATTGTTAATGTAGAATTTCAATATGAAATAATTGAAAAATAATAATATATTGAAACATGCGTATTTCAATATTACTTGAAGTATGAACCGTTAGCCATAATAACTCTTCATGGCAAGCCTTCTTTAGAAAAAATTTAATAAAATGCGAAGAATTAAAATAAATTAGCAATAAACAAAAAAAAACAGTTCATTTTGAAGCTCCCTTTTTTTCATATAAAATGTTAAATCTTTTACAGGTTTATATAATTAAATTACAGAAACTCAAAACTATATGGTGTATAAATGGCATTTGCAATGGATTACGTTTATCTGCTTTCGTTACCAGCTCCCTGTGAGTCAGCGGTAAATTTAAGGATTACAACGCTAAAATCTGGAGTTCGATTCCCCGCAGTGTAAAGTACACATATTAATCATTTCTTAACTTTACGCTATAACAGAACACAACAAACTTTCGTTACCTACCTTAAGTACAACCCAGTGTTCGAAATAAAGGGGGAAACAACTCGAACTGTCAGTATGTTGACTCATTCTTCCCCCAAAGTTGAAAGTACGTATCAATAACGTCTTGAATAATCTCGTAGACGGTATTAACTTATGACCAAATAGAATTAATATACTTCGAGGTCCGAATTTTAGCGAGGAAACAAAAAGAATCTTTAGTATTTTTTCAACATTTATACATTTTCCCTCTGTGAACCGTAATAAATATTTTCTAAGGACTGTTTTTGTTTTGTTTTTTGCTAGTTAAATGTGTTGCCATGGTTATTTTATTTGTTAATGCAGATGCATAAACACGCACAATGAAAAGAAAACTCACTAGTATTTTTTTTAATTCCAAAAAAAAAAAGATTATTTACATAATGTCGATTGTGCTGCCTGTATGAAAACACAAATAATGTTAGTTTGTATTTATAAGATAGATAACGTTATGTTAGCTTAGTAGGTACATGGTAGATGAAAAACTCGATTATAACAATGTTGTTCCATAGCTAATAGTAATAAAATTTTAAGACTGCTTGTTGTGTGTGTGGAGGGGAGGTGGGTGGCATATATTATTAAGGTTTCAGTTTTAATTAAATCGATATTTAATGACTATGACCCAGTTAGATATATAATGAAATGCTAACATATTTTACCGCGAAAATATATGAGAGCGTTATGGGCGAGTTTGGAGTTTGTTACTACGACAACATCCAAGAGCTCCATTCTCCAAACGTCGTTGTATTGGTATATTTTCTCCATTGTAACTTATACAATATTATAACAGTCAAGATATAGCATGTATCATTCATTAAATTTTAGTTTACGAGAACTCTTGGTATGTATATATATATAAAACATAACATGATGAGTTTCAGTTTGTTTCAGCTCGTTGACTTTGAACGTTTGATTAGCATTTAGAAGAACTAGACAAAAAGTTAATGAAATTTCTATTTTTTTCCATTGAAATAATTAATAATATACATTCAGTAACATAGTCTTATTGATGAGGGCTTTGTTTTTTGATGAAATCACAGTATTTCTTCACGGTGTACTATGTATGTTCCTCAGGCTGCTCCAGGGAATTCTGTTCTTGTTCTCTAAAAGCCTCTGAGTTAGTCATTTGTATTCATGACTTTGAGGTTTGTCGTACGCTACTATCAGCTGTTCCATTCATGCGAATATATTGTTTTTTCTTGTGAGAGTTGAACAAATGTCCTGATATTAGTCTGAAAACTTTTATGTCATAGTAAAAATTGCTTAGTGTATTAGAACAAATCCACCTCTATACAAAAGATAAACATGTTTTCTGTCTATTGTTCAGTTTTTACGATTATTTTATTACACTATATATATTGCTCTATTCACTCTTTTTGTCATTATGCAAATCATTGCATACAACTTGGTATAGTCATCTAAATTAAATACTATATGTATATGCAAGCAGTTGACATAACGCTATCATACAAGCTACTGAGGTTAACTGTGATCTCAATTTTCTTGATTTTATAAGATAAAGGTAAGTCTGTGTGATATTTCAAATACTTCATTAGCACCAAAAAGTAACTTCCTAATGATCTGTGGAACTGTTATGGTTTAATTGCGACAGCTGGGATTTTAATTTATTCCTGTTCCATTAAATACTATCTTGTTAAATCAAATTAGAAAACCAATAGGGACAGAATACACTAAGTAAGCCACAACTGTTCCTTCAACGTGTGGGTACTTGTAAACAACACCAATCAAAACTTCCCACTGTAATTATTATCTTATATTTTTTCTCCTTTCCTTTTCAGATTTGTTAAAAGTGAGTGCAATAAACTAACACATTTTAAAATAGAACAAATCGTACTGTTGTTTTCGGCTGCAGCTCCATTAGTTGGTATGGCAATTATCATACTCCAAACTGCTACCCACAGGGCTCCAAGAACAACCGACATTCTCCTATCTGTTCTTCAGAATTCAGTTGAATCTGTGGAAGAGTGGAGCGCAGATAACTAAAACCGTATATCAAAACATAATAAGATGGATGGAAATATCTATGACCAGAAAATAAATTCGTCAGTGGTGTTGTCTAAATTTAAAAATATGGTTATATATATGTATATAACTTTCCTTTTTGTTCTATTTGTCAAAGAGAAAGGCTTTTAGTTATATTTCCTAAAAGTATAAATATACATACTATGTTGTTGTTGGGCTTAGGATTCTTTTACAGTAGGTGTCTGTGACTTGTCAGTAATAAATTTAATGATGACTAAACAGCACGCACTTCACTTGTTTTCGAAATAGTATATATATATTCAGAAGAAGTTAAAAGTATGTACAATAAATTATTCAACACTATAGATATTATGGACATATTATGAATACTATATATGTAGTTATATCCTTCTTGACAAATATCCACTTAGGCCTATTCAATTGCTTTAGAATTTCAGTTGACAAGCCGAACTATATTCTCTATATCTATCGCACTAGTATTCTCTGTGATTCACTTACAATTGTGGCGCAAGTTAACGTAATCGTTTGGTTTTCTTTCTTTTGAAGATCCTCTATTCCTTTTGTCAAAGTGCACTCAGGCTGATTTAATTACTTTAGAATTTCGCTTTGACGGAATAGAATGTTTTTCCTATCTTCTTTTCTACTCTTAGTTTTACTCTAATATATTAAACATTAGGCCTATATCAATCGTTAGGCCTATCACTTCTACGGTAGTTAACTTCACACCAACTTTATTATCTTTTGCTATTATCTGTCAGCTGTTGTCTGTCTACTGCTTCCCGTTCGTCTCATGCTATTTATATCTTTTCACTTAATCGCGCATCTGCCTTCTATATTCTCGACGTCAATGTATTGTACGTGACGTTCGATACTCTCAACAATGAATTATCAACAAAACTTCCTACAATCGTCTACTTTTAACTCTAACTATAACAAAACTAAACAGTAATTAAATATTCACTCACAAAAATAAATTAATCAATAATATCTAAACCAAACAGTCTTTTATATCATGACAGGTGTATCCAGTTTACTTTTTGTATTTTATTCCCTCAAGACATAATTCAGTTCACAAACACCTGAATAAAAGAAACATGTGAAAATATATTCAAAAATAATATCTAAATGAAAGTATATATAAATGCAGGTTTCAATTTAAACTGTCTATCATTTCTTATTAACAAAAACTATTATATATCTGATATTCTATGTATAATATACAGGGAAAATACGTATGTACAGAGAGAAAAAATAATTAACTTAAATGTAAACATTGTCCAAAAAGTACGGAACTTGTTTTTGTTTGTGTAATGTTCAAAACATAACAACACGTACTTTCAAAATGTATCAGATCAAATGATAATTGACCAACAGATATAGACATACATCTTCAATAAAGAGGACTAAACAGAACAAATCATATATATGTATCAAAGTATTCTAATTTAAAAAATAAATAATTTCTACTTTGCAAAAGTAACTGAAGAGTCACACACATATATATATATACACATACTGAAATGCTTACGTCAAAGATAATTGTGTTACAAGACACATTTGAGCAACAATAGAAAATGTTATTTTAATTAGAAGTTTGTACGAGAAACTGGAAAGGCGCGAAAACACTGATCTTAAGTTAATACTTTATTTTAAAAATAAAAAGTGCACATATAAGTTGTCGTTTCAAATTTAATAAGGCATTAACGCCCTAGAAGGAAGTCGATGGATTAATGCTTAAATATTACATATTTTTGGTTAATTTTTCATATTAATTAAGTATCAGATGTAATTCTAATTTAGTGTTTTATATCACATTTAACAGTGGGAGCCATTCTATTTTTAAGACGATAGTGCACACCAAAACATATTCACACTGAAATGGGTGAAAGGGATGTTTAAATTGTAAATTAATAAACTGTTTAAATGTTTGAATGATATTATCCAAATTAATAACTATTTATATTGTTTACTTTGTATGTCAATAATGCTAAAACTTATGTTTTTTATTTGTGTATCGAGTTCCTGGTCGACTTCATATTCCAAATGGCTCATATTTGCTTTGTAGATATTTTGTTTTTGTAAGTTACTACATTTAGAGAAGATTTAAATCTATCTATCTAGATATGGGTATATGCAAGGAAGTGTGGAGAAAAGCTTCAAGTAGCACGGTCATTTAATTTTTTTTTTTCAAATTAAGGCCTAAAACTATTTTCTAAATATCTTAAAATTCACAGATGACTATAATAGACTAACATTACAATCCCTTTTTCCATTAAAATATATCAAATATCGTCCTAATCACAACTTGAAACTTCAGAAGTTTGCTACAAGGATTAAAGTAAGTGAATCATAACTTTTGTTGTTTTTTTATAACCGTTTTCTAAGACTGGTATATTGTAACAATCTCAAACCATGCTCCTACGTGAATGAGAAATTATCGAAATACTTCATTAACTGACAATTAACTAAATATAACGACACTTAAACGATGAACAATGGTCAGCATTAATGCCATGAATGCTAAAACAAGATAATTTACTCCAAAAATAATTGCTGTTTTGGTTCACTACGATATACAACATTTGTTTTAAAAAGGAAATATGGTTCCATTAAATAATAAGGAAGAAAGAACTTTCAGAGCTTAATATATATGCAAATATACTTCCTTTTATAATTCAAGTTTCGATCAGAATTTTACAGGGAGAGTTCCAGCATTAGAAGAAAGGTAAATGCCAAGCTCTTAACGTATATCATCCAGTAAAGCAGGTGAAAACTATTCAATAGAAACAATCTTATTTGGATACAAAATATCTTAAGTAAGCAAGATAAGCAGTCTAGTGTGTAAACTAAATTTCATATAGACAATGTTGTAACATCAATAAAGACCACTGAGAGACAGACAAACAAAAGGCTTACAATACAATCAGAAAAAAAAGGAATGAATAAACAGAAGGACAGAATCGTTAAATTGTTGCAGCAATCTCTTTTTTTTTTCTAAGCTCGACAACTCACAGTATATTTCTAAAGAAACAAATCCTTCATTTTCCATCTTTCTAAAGAAAAAATAATTATGCCAAGCAATTAACAGTTCAGTAATCCTTAGGATACTATAAATTTTGACAGTAATAGCAAATTTGTAGATGCCAACGTGTGTCTGTAATTTAAAGGATTATTCGTCGGTCTTACAAGCTTACACTAAAATATTCGATCTTCCCGTTCTCTTAAAATCCTGTCATTATCTTTAACGTATACATTACTTGAAGTTTTCTTTTCCATTTTAAATAAAAATATATTTTATTGATACTCATTATACCTTCTGGAAAATTTTCCCTCTTCAAATTCTAATAATAATACATTAAATGTTTAACGGAAACCTTTGGAGTATCGCTAATATATAAAATGATAAGTTTATAAAAATATTGGCGAATATTAGGAAAACTGGGAATAAAAAATAAAAATATGTATTTCCAGTTTATGGATATCAACTCTCAACGTGTTAAAGGTTTCACAATTTACGGTTATGTATTTTACATCAACAAAAGAATATTTTTTCTCTTTACATATATATATATATTTAAACATCTATATATAAGTTCGATAACTAATATATATATATTTTTTACTTTTCAAGAAAATGGACATGATTGTTATTACACATAACTATATTGACTGTTGTTTAGAGGAAAATATCTTAAAGGGGCAACAGCAAGAACATATCTTTGTGAACGATTTCTAAAAATCCAGTTTCCTGCAGAAAAATCTCTCAGAATAACAATGTTATGTGACTTATAATTGGTCATTGTAAAGTATATTTATAAACATGTTGTTGGAAAATCGCACATATATTCGTATATGAGATGAGACAGAATCAAACCGTATAATTTTCAACATTACTGACATTCGGAATCCATAAACATCACATTAATTAAGAAAATAATTGATTGTTTATTGTTAATCACAAAACTCTACGACGGGCTATCTGTGTAGTGCCCACTGCAAGAACCGAACCCCAACTTTTAGAGTTATAAACCCTCAGACCTACAGATGAGCCATCGTGGAACTAAAAACAATAATCAATTTAATTTTTTTTACTAATACTAAGTTCTATTAACTGTAAAAGATCAGCAAATTAGACTTAAAATATTTTTAGATTTAATATTATTTACAAATCATGCCCCTAAAGGCTCAACGGTAAGCGTGGGAGCATATGATACTAAAATTCTGGGTTTTATACCTGCGGTATATTTGTTCTTAATAACGAACACATAAACAAACAAAAAGTAATACAGAAAATTTAATTATATCATATTACACTTCGTCTTTTGAATGCATTTGAATTAAATAATTCCAAAAATCAATAATGTTGTTTCACTAAAAACACCACCATCAAAGAATAAATTTCCCAAAGTTGTTTTGATATCTGAATGAATAAAAGGAATGGATTGAAACTTAAATAAGATCAAAGATATAGTTAAACATCTACAAAATCTTCCATAAAATGGTTTGTATTAAGACAATAACATTTCTAATACTTATAAAAGGTTAGAGTTGAGAAAATGATAAAACATTCCCACATCTTGTATCACAATTAAAATAAAAAGGATGAATTTGAAGCACAAATGGTAAACGTTTAATTTAATTTGAAGATCTCAGAAAACATCGCCATTCTCTCATCGAAGAACTTCATATGTGTTACGTGAAACAGGCTAAATGAACTCACGTAAAAACTAATTGGTCGCAATATTTATATTACGATGTAATAACTATTTGTAACTTACGCTTACATTTAGCACCAGTTTTTGCATCAACATTTGTAAACGATATAAAGAAAATACTACAGTATAAGTGTATTGTGAAGAGAATTGAGAACGTTGTATTATAGTCAAGTGACAATCATAGCGGCTATAAATTCGCGGTGGAACTGAATGTATGAGAACTACTACATTTTGACATTGTTTATCGTTACGCACTTAATGTGCGGCCACTGAAAAGTAATTGCTTTCTGGAAGAATATGTAACAGACCATTACGACGCCAAATATTCATACACTCAGATATTAAATATATATTCCGATCAGAGAGCTAGAGTTTAATACATGGAAACATCCCTTGGAAAACAAAGAGACATGGATCATCTTGGGACACCAAGACTATTCAGAAAGTAACAATTCATACCCCAACCGTGGTAAGAAAAATATGGTGTCTGGTAATAAGTGAGAATCCACGGACACAAAGTCAGTGGCAAAAGACGTCCTCCTGTCCCATCAATGGTATGCAACAAAACCAAGAAGGATCTTCGCTTGGAAAAGCGACACAAGTCACATAAATACAAGTTACTTCCACGACATATCTGTTTAACAGTAGTATAACTCTATCAGCTGAAGAAGTCATACTATTTCATACTAAAATATACCAGTCAAGTCACCGGAGGCAGTGGTTATGGATTTCTGTACGTTTGAACTGTTGAAACTGGAGCTTGAAAACTACTGTCTTTGTACACTAGATGGCTTCTGGAAAGCCTGCAGCTAGAAGTAGTGATTTGAACATGACACCCTTACAACAAAATCATTAACAGGGTTATTGCCAAAACGCACGATCAATCCAACTTGAGGTTGATAAAAATATTAGCCCAAGAGTTGGCAGTTGGTGGTGTTGACTATTTGCCTTTCCCTCTAGTCTATCAATTCTAAATTAGGGACGGCTAGTGCAGATAGCTCTCGAGTAGCTTTATGTAAACTTCAACAACAAACAAAGTTAAAGGATGTAACTTTTTTTCACTATTACATACACTTTTTCTATGTAACTTACGAGACAGGAATTGTGTAACGCGATAGGAAAACTATGTAAATAACTCACTGAATGTTTACTTCTTCCTTATTAGCAAGGTTCCTGTAAATAACTTCTTATGTTTAACGTGAGAGCTCAGGTTTGTAGCAACACTGACGTACGTTCGTGTCACATTTTTGTACAACATATTCAGATACATATAGCCTTATTTAATATTGACTACAGCGCGATTGGAGCTCAACTACCGACTTCGTTACTCTTATTTTCACATAATCTAATTAGCTGTTCTGCGAGAAAAGGAGGAGCCGATAGCATGATATCTTGTAAACAAGATCTTGATATCTTACCGAAGCAGGGAGGTTACAATGAGCTGTAACAATTAATCTTTTTTTTTACAATGACAAAGAAGGCAGTTGGATTTTAACTAAAGGAACCCAGTCTTTTAAAATTACACACACACAAAAAAGAGATAACCCAGTTGAAAAGTCTTCCTCATATCCTAACTAACTGTAAAACTTAATCTATAGAAAGTTCTCTCCTGAGTCAGACTGAGAGGAGATAAAGAAGGGTTGCACTTGACTTGAAAAAGTCTTCCTCATATCCTACTAACTGTAAAACTTGATCTATAGAAAGTTCTCTCCTGAGTCAGACTGAGAGGAGATAAAGAAGGGTTGCACTTGACTTGAAAAAGTCTTCCTCATATCCTACTAACTGTAAAACTTGATCTATAGAAAGTTCTATCCTGAGTCAGACTGAGAGAAGATAAGGAAGGGTTGTACCTGACTTGAAAAAGTCTTCCTCATATCTTACTAACTGTAAAACTTGATCTATAGAAAGTTCTATTCTGAGTCAGACTGAAAGGAGATAAAGAAGGGTTGTACCTGACTTGAAAAAATCTTCCCGTGTCGTATAGACAAGGAGATTTGATCTGAACTAAAGTGCTTCCATATCTTAAACTGTGAGAAGAAAAATATTTCATCTGAGCTGAAACAATCTTCCGTGTTTTGCTGACAAGGGATAATCACAGATAGACATTCTTTCGTCCTTAAACAAGAGAAAGAGGTTTCAGTTAAAATAAAGAATTTAGATTTCAGAAAAATGTTATTTTTAATGTTACTATGTATTAAAATATACAACTCAAGTGAACGTTTGATGATAATTTGAAAAGGATTATTTTACATTGAGGTTGAAAGTGAAGATTACGATCGAAGTAGTTTAATACTTGTTTATGGCAAATATAATTACGAGTAAGACATTTTAGTATTTGTAAATAAATCAAAGAGTGTTATAAGTGACGCATTATTCTGATTATAAATAAGCCAGAAACTGTTGGAAATAAGAGGTGTTGTAATTATATGTAGACGAACACTGTTATAAGTGAGGCATTATTGTGATTATAAATAAGCCAGAAACTGTTTGTTTGTTTCTTTGTTTTTAATTATGCACAAAGCTACACAAGGGCTATCTGTGCTCTGCCCACCACGGGTATCGAAACCCGGTTTCTAGCGTTTTAAGTCCGTAGACATACCGCTGTGCCACTGGGGGGCGAAACTGTTGGAAATAAGAGGTGTTGTAATTATATGTAGACGAACAGTGTTATAAGTGAGGCATTATTGTGATTATAGACATACCGAACTGTGTTATAAGTGAGACATGTCGTAATTGTATATAGACGAACAGTTATAAGTCAGGCACTGCTCTAACTGTAGTTATGCAGAACAGTGTTATAAGTGAGGCATGTTGTAATTATATGTCTCAGAAGACTGTTATAAATCAGACATTACTGTAAGTATAGGTAAGCCGAACAATGTTACAACTAAGGAAATATTGTAATTATAGGTTACGACCGATAATATTTAAGAGCATATTTGTCATAAGGGAAAAATCTAGTAGTTATAGATAAAAGGGAAAGAGTTATAGTTCAATGTTTCTAGTAGTAACTGGAAACATTATCATTAGTTGACCAATAACAGAGTGGTTACGATAAAGATGTTCAATTATTTTCTATCTTTACTTATATTTAATTACAATTCTTCAAAACAAACATTTTTACACCTGAACGCGAAAGATAAAAAACAATAACAAAAGATGTTTTCTTAAGTTTCGTAAAACTGAAACTCTCGTAAAAGTAAATAAATAAACAGGAGACTAATAAGTTGTGGATTGATACGAAATTTTTATTCAAGCTCTAGATTTTGAAGTTATATTTTTGCGATAATTCTGAGGCAAAAATACTTTTAAAGGTGAAGACCAAAGTGTTATGTATTTCGAATCTTATCAGAATTTTATAAAAAATGTTTTTTTATATTATTTAGGATGTTAAAGTATACGGAAGTATTATTTTCCTAGGTAGAGAGGGATAAAATATGTAGCGACTCTCCAAGCGTTAATAATATATAAGGATTAGTTTGAAATGTAAAACTATATCAAAGGATTGATAAGTACATATGACAATATAAAGACACACTCACGCATAATGTGCTGGTTGATCATTATTGAAAGAAAAAATAGCTTCTTAACAAATAAAAACTGTCAAGAACATCGTGAAATATGCCACAGTCAACATTTGAATTTGTCTTATTTAGCCTTTCTTAAAATCACTAAATATGGTAAGACTTGTGTAAAAATGACCAATTTCTTCATTTAAACTGATTTCTGGAGTAACATTTTTTTCTTCTTAGATCTTGCTAATCATAGCTATCCAACCATGATCAGCTCTAAAGACTGGTCGATAAAGTGAAAGCTAAAGCCAAAATCAACTTACAAGACTGCAAATATTTGTCAGTTCCTTTTTGAATATTTGCAAATAAGTCATTATTGTAAAACTAATATTTCATCTTTTGTTTTGTATAGACTAAACAAACGCCATAATTTGTGTAAACACAACTTTTACATTCAGATTGAAATATATGTATATAACTGATGAACACTCCAAGCACATTAATATTTAATTTAAAAATAAAATTAAATACATTAAATCTGACTGCAAAACATCAAGAAAATTATTGGATGAACGTTTATCATAAATATAACTTTATTTGTTTCTAAGTTTAAATGGATGAATTTTAGAGAGATAAATTTTTAATCTTATATCAAGCCAATAATTTCTGCTTTACCTAGTATCAATAATATCAATTCTGGACATTCTAACTCGTGCCAGACAGATAATGAAACATTTGAGCAATTGGTTAAACAATATTTAGAATTGAAGAAACACTAAGCATACATTTGCTTATTCTATGACCTATAAAAATATCAATTATAAAAAGTTCATATCATATCTACTCGTATTATAGAACAATATTTTATCAAAATTTCACTTCATTGTCGTAAACTAGACATTAAAAATATTGTGTGAGATGGAAAATAAGGTACTAACAGTGCGTTCGTAAGACAACAACAGAACCTAATGATATTGTTATAATCTAATATCATTGTTTATAACCTGAAATGTAAATGAAAGGTCTTCCAACGTCAATAACCTGTCAATTTAAATAATCACACACAATCTTTTATTGACGAATATAGCATATTAGTTACTTCAAGCATGATAGTATCAATGAAACGTTATTTTAACTATGCTTAATATTAAAATAATGCTTGGAAAGGGCTTGAATGGGTAATGAAGAAAAACTTTAATATAAGTTTAACATAACAGCAAATGTACAACGTTTCGACATGGTTTTGTCATCATCAGGTACAAGTAAATTACACTAACACGGATATATATATACAGTATTGAACAAAGAAGTCACATGACCGGAACTGTTGCAAAACTTAGAAGAGGTATTAATATTAAAATGACATTTTAATCTAAAAGTGATAAAATACTGATCTGAACGTGTATCTTGTGGGGGGGGGGGGGCTCTCATGCTACTCAGTGAAACTAAAACAAATGGTTAGGTCCTGTAGTTTCTATATTACTTAAACACTCGTCATTTGAGATATTCAGTATAATTATTATTGTAGATTTAATAAAATCATACTTTCTAATTCTAATAAAAAATGTTGACAGTAGGTTTTGTATGAATATTTATCCTAATTTAAAAGCTTTTCGAGGGACACTGTATTGAAGATAATGCATGAATCAAACATGTAGTTTTACGTTATTTGAAAGTCATATTATCTTCTTTCTTTAATATAGTTTTATTAAAAGTGTTGAATAAAATGTTCAATACATATAATACACATTTATTTTCATTACTTTTTATTATGAGGACTATTTTGAATTATTAGTCCAGTATATGGATTTCGGACTAACGTAAATCTCCTAAGCCGGTCGAATTCCTTTCAAACGCGAGTGTTATTGCTGATGTACTGATGCATTCTGATCACTATAAGTAAAAACGACCTAATTAATACATTAGGTATTCTCATTACTGAGTTAGTTTTTAGTTCTGATATAATGTAGGTAATTTGTTTTGATCAGAAGGTAATGACAATTACCAAAGTCACAAAGTGCTCCTATTTCATCGATATTCAACGTATACAAGTTAGAAAAAGTACAATTATGAGTATAATTACTTCTGCGAAACATTTAATTATATATCAGTTTCAAAATGAAACTTTATAAATTGAGTGAAAAGATTTCTTATAATTATCTCACGATACATCGTCAGAGTTATACTTCAAAGTTATCAGTTACAGCCGTCTGAAGGTAAACTTTGTTTTTATTGAACTCCTACCATTCACAATGTAAAGTTGTTGGAAATCCTTTATTCACACTTCTAAAATGGAGTACATTTATTCCTAAATGGAGGAACAGATTCTTGTTCAATAAAGTTTGTTTAGGATATTCGCGCTAAGCTACCAAAGTACTATATGAGCTAGCGTACTCTAATTTTTAACAGATAGACTACAGGGAGAGTAACTAGTCAACAGTACCCACCGCCAACTCCTGGGATACTCTAATCGAATTTAGCCATCACTCTTATAACCCGCCTACAGGCCTAAAGTAGAGAACGCGATTTTGGGGCAACGGGACGTGAACTAACCCCCTCAAATTCATGAAATGACAAGCTAACACTAGGCCAATCCCAACCTGTATAATAAATAATCTAAAAGCCTTTTATTTGAAAAGAAACATAAAATTTCATTTCTAATTTTTTGTACTCTAAATAACTATAAAATTACCAGAACATGTGCATTATTTGATATCTAACCGCAGAACTATTTTACTTATGTTGATAATGACCGTGAATCACAAACACCTATTTTACTTATTTTGATAATGACCGTGAATCATAAACACCTATTTTACTTATTTTGATAATGACCGTGAATCATAAACACCTATTTTACTTATTTTGATAATGACCATAAATCATAAATACCTACTAATTTCTGAGTAATATCAAAACTACTTCTGGAAAGCTTAAAGTATTCAATAAGATTTAACGTGTACACAAAAACATCTTTGTTTGGTTTGTCTGCGAGCCAACGCGACCCACTAGTTAACTTGCCAGACTGTGGTTTGTGTCCCGTCCCCCCCCCAAAAAAATCGTGTGTTCCGCATTTTTGGGATGTAAATACATTGTAAGCTCCACTATTCGGCCAGACAATAGTAGACTAAGAGTAGGTGTTGGGTGGTGTTGACTATCTGCCTTCCCTCTGAATTAGGGAAGGCTAGAGCAGATATGCCCTCCAAACTCAACAAACAAACGAAATTATGGACGGTTAGCGCAGGTAGCCTTCGTGTAGCTTTGTATAAACTCTAGCAAAAAAAAAGTGTATTTGTTATTAACCACAAAGCTGCACGGTGGGCTATCTGGGCTGTGTCCACCGCTGGGATCAAGACCCGAATTGTAGCGCTATAATCTTTCAAGCTTACCATTGAGTACAAGGAGTTTCAAGAATATCTAACTTTTATTTTCACGCGAGTAAGTGCGTTGATAGTCATTTTTAACGTATTAAAGGTCTTAAAAGGCTTCATTTTTCGTTGTTTGAGAATTATTTGACGTTAAAGAATTCGATTTCACGCATTTAATTGAATTTACATGTCTTTATGAGTTATAAAACTAGAATTTTCTTTAAAGTGTTCACCAAACTTTAAATGTTTCAGAAGTGAGAAAGACACTCACAAGAGATTTGAATCTTCATCAAATCCTGCTTCCTGAAACTGTTACTTTACTAGTAAACTTTGGGCTTTCTCAGTCTTCTCTTTATTGGTCGTTCAAGGACAGACACTTTTTAATTATATATTTTCAATACCCAGTGTCAACTAAGCTGCCTTTGGTAATATATTTATTATTTTGAAATATTTAACTAAAATTTTGGAACTGGAAAACGTACGTTTAGCACTACATTCATTTTTCTAAAAAAACATGAACTGAACTGAAAACTGATCCGACTTTACATTAGTCACTCAATTTAGCAAAAGCTTTCACTAGTCGGAGTGTAAATTATAAGACTTCCAAGCTATTTTGAATACCACCAAAAGTCTAAACTTTTCATTAGATACAATATAGCATTTCACTAATCCCTCAATATATATGTTTTCACTGGTCTTTCAGTAATCATTTATCACGATACCTGTCCTCTGATCTGACTAGTTATTACAATATGAATCCTACACTATTTCACTATGCTTTCCCAAATTATTAAGTATCATATATTATACGATTGCTTATCAATTAGCATAGTAAGAATCCCAATTAAGTACCTTGTATAATTCATAACATTAAGCAGAAAATGCATAATTTGTTACCTGTAGTTGTTATATCATTATTGTATTCGTGTTCTGATAAGACAATTCCTAGTAAATTGAAGCCCTTCACCTTGCCCCTCCCCCAGTGGCACAACGGTATACCTGCTGATTTATACCGCTAGAAACTGGGTTTCGATAGCCGTGGTGGGCAGAGTACAGATTGTCCTTTATGTAGCTTTGTGCTAAGCGAAGCTAGTTATTTTTTCGTATGTATAAATTATACTTGAGCTTTTCAATCTTCACGGATAAGATTATGATCGTTTTGCTAAGATCATTTCATGATGAACTTACAGTTTAACTGTGAGAGTGTCACAATAAATGTACTCCAATTTATAGAATTATTTTTATTGGGACAACTTTTAGACTTAAGTTATATCAGCCTAAACTTCATATAACATGATATAATGTTAAACATTAAAATAAAACTGTAATTAGTTTCAATTGTTTGTGTTTTTGGCAAACATTCAATCAAGTAGTGTAGTTCTAATTCTGTATATTTATAGTCTTGTCCCGTTTTTCAATAGAAATAAATAGTCTGAAGTACAAAAAAGACATGGTAAGATTATAGTTTTTTTAAATAAAATTAAAAAATATCTCGAAATTTATTTTTTACATATTCATGCTATATGAATCTGGTTTTGTCATAAACAGGATATACTGTGTATATAAGTCTGTCCTATAAGGAAGAGAGACCAGTGCCTTGGTAAGATTTTAGCATTTAAAACTTTCGACTACTCTACCAATGAACAAAGATCGAAGAACAAACAGATATTTGTGTAAATATATTGACAGGGCCCGGCATGGCCAGGTGGTTAGGGCACTCGACTCGCAATCTGAGAGTCGCGGGTTCGAATCCCCGTCCCACCAAATATGCTCGCCCTTTCAGCTATGGGAG
>NW_013667679.1:66796-91233 GCF_000517525.1 Limulus polyphemus | reverse complement strand
CAAACAAACATACATTGATAGATGTGTCTAAAGATTTTTAAACATTCCAGATATCTACGGCACACTTAACGGCATACAAAATTAAAATACAACTAGGGTACAAGCTAAAGTATGAGAAAGATCAAATAGAGCACACCAAGAGATTGTATCTAGGAGGTAGAACCCACACAGTAGTGAGGATACTTCGCCTAACAGAACACTGCGAAACACCCAATTGGTTTTGAACATCTATCTTACAAAAAAGGGTTATAAATGTAATTTTATCAGTTTTCATGAAGATGTGTCATTACTCAAACACATGGGATTTTCATAGCTCATTGTTCAAAATAATGAAACTCAAGTGAAAACAAGCATATCCCAGAAATAATAATAGCAAAAAGGTTTTTATTGTTTTTGGTATATAATCAGCAACTGCTATGCAAAGCGATTAAACCTAGTAATCTACTTTTAGAGCAACATTAACGAAGCAAAACGATTACGTCTCATAATCTGCCTTCAGAACAACGTTAAGCATTAAGTCTACTTAATGAAGCAAAACTAGTAAACCTCGTAATCTGCTTTCAGACCAACATCAAACATTAAGTGTCTTCTTAACTAAACAAAACGATAACACCACGTAATCTATTTTGAGCAACATTAATTATTAAGTGTCTACTTAACGAAGCAAAACGATTACGCCTCATAATCTGCCTTCAGAACAACGTTAAGCATTAAGTCTACTTAATGAAGCAAAACTAGTAAACCTCGTAATCTGCTTTTAGACCAACATCAAACATTAAGTGTCTTCTTAATAAACAAAACGATAACACCACGTAATCTATTTTGAGCAACATTAATTATTAAGTGTCTACTTAACTAAGCAAAACGATTACATTTCATATTCAACCTTCAGACCACCATTAAGCATTAAGTGTCTACTTAATGAAACAAAACGATTACACTTCGTAATCTGCCTTCAGAGCAACATTAAGCATTAAGTGTCTCCTTAATGAAACAAAACGATTAACCTCGTAATCTGCCTTCAGAGCAACATTAAGTATTAAGGGTCTACTTAATGAAGCAAAACGATTAAACTTTGTAATCTGCCTTCATAGCTATATTAAGCGTTAAGTGTCTACTTAATGAAGCAAAACGATTAAACTTTGTAATCTGCCTTCAGAGCAACATTAAGCATCAAGTGTCTACTTAATGAAGCAAAACGATTGAACCTTGTAATCTGCATTCAGAGTAACATTAAGCGTTAAGTGTCTACTTAATGAAGCAAAACGATTAAACTTTGTAATCTGCCTTCAGAGCTATTTTAAGCATTAAGTGTCTACTTAATGAAGCAAAACGATTAAACTTTGTAATCTGCCTTCAGAACTATATTAAGCATTAAGTGTCTACTTAATGAAGCAAAACGATTAAACTTTGTAATCTGCCTTCAGAGCTGTATTAAGCATTAAGTGTCTACTTAACGAAGCAAAACGATAACACCTCGTAATCTGCCTCCAGAGAAACATTAATTAAGTATCAACTTAACGAAGCAAAACTGTTAATCCTCGTAATCTGCCTTCAAAGAAAACATTAAGTATAAAATATACATTTAGTGAAGAAAAACATTAGCAGAAATTTCACAGACTCAAGGAAATAAGCCTAAATTTCTCTGCAAAAGGATTAATAACTAAGAATCTTGCACCCTATGCCGTAAAAGTATAAAAGGTTAACGTTACTTGTAGTGTCTTGCCAAAACCTATTACTATTAATTCTGTACGCTATTAAAACCTTAACTAGTCACTCGCTATAACATAACTTTTGGACTAAAAAGTTTACAAAAATAAAGAATTTAAGGATTTATTTAATATAATAGAAAACCTGCGCTAATTATCATAATATAATAGAAAACCTGCGCTAATTATCAAATATAATAAATTCGAAAGCTATTCAGATAATTTTTAACGTCATTCAGTAATATAAGCTTTTAAAATTATCCAGTTTAATAATAAATCTTCCACTTTTCATTCACCACACAAAACATTTACTACTACTAGGTATTCAACATAATAAAAAATTCACAATTAATCAGACTATTTAAAATTTGCCTTTGAATGTTTCTTCTAATACCAAACCAATTTTCTTAATCTAGAATTACAACACAAGGATTTCTCTCTATTAAACAAGCACAATTTAAGTAAGCCTACATATTCAGTATCTTGTAAACACTTCCTTTAGTTGAAGTGGTGCTCCTACAACATTGGTCAGATATCTCAATACAATAAAACTATTCATAAGTTTCCACATATTCAGTATCTTGTAAACACTTCGTTTAGTTGAAGTGGTGCTCCTACAACATTGGTCAGATATCTCAATACAATAAAACTATTCATAAGTTTCCACATATTCAGTATCTTGTAAACACTTCCTTTAGTTGAAGTGGTACTCCTACAACATTGGTCAGATATCTCAATACAATAAAACTATTCATAAGTTTCCGGGTATGATGTTTTTCCTACTTTACTCTTTATAACATACTTTCACTAATCATTCGGTGCACAATAGAACATTTGTTGACAGTGTATTGTACAATTAAGTTACTTAGTAAACACAAACCTTCTTATTGTGCGTTGAAACTTCTATAGGGATCACACCGATTTCGATATATTGCGCCTTTTGTTTCAGATTTAACTATATTGCTGCGCTCATTTTATAAGGATATACATTCTTTATTATCAAAATTCTGATAAAACTTATAAATAATTTCTGTAGGTATTGATCTAATGGAACAAAGTTTAACAACCATAAATGTTACCTTGGAAATAATATAGTTTCGCAAAGAAATACATAGTAAATGAAACAAAAACTACACATTGGATCGAAAACACACTTACCGATGGATTTGTTAGAAAAGCAGATTGCTGATCCTTTCCACAGGAGCTCGTTGTCTTCTTTACAGTGTTTTAAGCTTGTCAAAGAGGATCCAGTTTCGTTGCTTTCCTTCTGATTTGGCTTTGAGACCAATTATTTGTTGCAGTTCATTTTATATATATCTTATGACTGCGTAGGCTGCAGGTGCTACGTTCATGCCGCTTGGTGCAAGTGGGAGATGACGCTCTTTCGCAATCCACCAGTAAAAACCGTTAAAACTTCAGGCCACGCCTCAAACCCATTTCTCAATATGCCCTTTTCGACATACAACAAAGCTGAGGAATAATAATTCAGATGATAATCACACGTTAAAAGAATGCAATATGTCTCGTAATAATAAACATGTCTTATATTTTGGAAATCTTTACAAATATAAGCGTTGTACATTTTAGCTATTTTTTCCCATATATATATACATGTATATACACCTCTCTTACTATATCTAGCAACGTTTCGCATACACGGTTACGGTGTCGCAATAGTGAATGTCTTGTATATAAGAAAATGCATATCTTTTAACAGCAATCAAGTTGTTAAAATAATGGAAACACCCCCTTACACTAATCATTTCCTGATATTCTCATACACGGTGGTTTTATATCCCTGGTGAATGCTTTTCTTGAACTATTAAATATAGCCGATCGTTTCTACTATAGAATTATTTGAAAAATTAAAGCATTTCTGACTTTCAGAGATTAACTTTAAAATTCAAATCGACTGGAATACATGTTTAATTAGTCCTTTTTTATTTTTTCATCAACAATGAGTTATGTAATTGCTGTTGCTATCAACATTGAACTGTTTGGCTATACAAGTAAATGCTAAATATTACACTCAGTAATACTAGAGAAAAACAACAAAACATAACACATCACTTGAGAAAGTTCAGATAATTTTGGGATTTTAACACAAGAAATACAGACGTCTCATTTTCGACAATTTTATAAATGATCTAACAGTGATTATTCTCTCTGTTCAGCAGAAACATGATTATCATGCAAACTCAATATCGAAATAATTATTCACTTTCCACTTTGACAAATCCGGTTTTCAATCTTTACTCTGTAAAATTTACAAATATATTTTGAGCCGTCACTTTAATCAATAATTTTCACTTTGACCCAATAAAAAAATGTAGATATATAAAAAGTGTTCTTACAGCCTAGACGTGACTTTATACACGTGGACTACAGGTTTGAGTACATTATATTAAAACGATTTTGAATAAGCAAATCAGCAAGCTACGTACAATCACAGTTGTTATAAAGTCGTGGTGTAACAGGACGTATCAGAACTACAGTTTGACATTTTGGCGCTACGTGGATAGCGTGATACCACCGACAAATGATCGACTCTGGGAAGAGTAAATACATTCCTATAGACTCAGAATATTCATATACTCACATCATAAAGATGTGTTCAGATTGGGGATTTAGAATTTCCAAGATGGAAATATTCCTTCTAGTTAATAGCATTGGAAAACAAAGGAATATCAATGAACTTTAGGAACGAGGACCATTAAGAAAGAAACCTGCAACAAGTAATACTACAGCTATGATATGTAAAGTGCTGCGTCTTGTAACAGGTAATAATCCATAACCACAAGGATCACTGGAAAAAACCGACCACCCTGAGAACTTTGCATCTTGACAGTAGCCCTGTATCGTAGTTTCCATTATAAGGCTGTCATGTCCGAAGAGCACCCCTCCTCCTTTCATGTTCCCATAAACCCTCTAGGTAACGAAGACGGCTTCTATCTGCTGTAGGTATACGACGATTGGGCAAATACATCATGGGAACAATTCATTCACACGTAAGTCGTGTCGTTTTTTTCAAGAGAATTCTTATTGATTATGATGCTTATTGTTACCTGGGACATCAGAGTATGTCTGGCCCTTGCGATACGGGCTGTAAAGACAGGGTGGGGATTAAAAATAGTTTTAGTATAACGTACTCAACCTCTGAAGTTGGCGGGAAAAAACAAACAAAGTGTAAATGCAGCTTATCGTTGTGATTATCGTTTTAATATTCTAATTCAGTAAAAAAAAAGGAAGGGAAATAAAACAGAAATACAATAGATTCGAAGTATTGGTATGAACAGTATGTTTACCAGTGTTATATGTATATATATTTTAAGAAGAGGACAAAGCGTTTAAACTCCATGATAGTTTCTTTTTGTGAAACTTCTGTAACTATTGAGTGCCACTTCTAAATACGTTCCACAATAGTATTACATCTGGAAAGTTTCTGTAAAAAATACGCATGCATAATTATAAAAGCCTCCAGGTTGACTGAAGCATGGGTTAGTGAAGTGTTCTCACTATTAATGTCGTTTTATTTACCGTGTAGGTTCTTCTAGTAATATTGAAATTTTTACCATGCATAAGGTTATGCTGTTATCCGGGACTTAAAGACAAGAATACTGCTAACGGCATGCTAAATGTTGTACAAGTGGCCACACAGTTTTATAACTGCTAAATTAAGAAATTTGTATTTTTTATGTACATACAGTTAGTTGGGAAAGCCGAATATTTACTAGAATTTGGTTTATTTTTTGTTTCATCTTTTTTCAACTTGGTGAATATTTATATAATTTCCAATGCCTTTTCTGAGTAGACGTTTACAATTTATTTTTAGACATCCATTTAAACATTTCTATTAGAAATACTTATTTTAAAGAATCAAACCGTTGCCGCTTCATTGAAGGCTGATGGAAAAATATTCTTCGACATACATTTCATAACCTCCTATATAGGTCCTCAGGATAATACAGCCACACAACCAGTGAACCTTCATATCATTTTAATTAATTTTCGTTATTTCTATTTTTGCTTGATTACTCTCTCAACAATTATTTTAAACATTTATATTTTTACTTTTTTTTTTACTTATATTGATTAATAACCTGACCTAAATAAGAAAGTTATATTTATTCAGTAAGTTTTAGTTAAAAAACTAACAACACCCAACGATTTAGATAGCTACAAAAATGGTTGATTGGATCACATCATGGCCATAGAAGTAAATGGATAGAGCACTGGCTTTACACCACTCCTCGAGTATCTGTTGCGAAACACCATTCTGTTTATATTATAGTCTAACCACTAGTATATCTTGTGGATTAATATTTTCGATGTTATGCATCAAATAGGTGTATTTTCAATTGTGTTATACTACAGTATAAACTAACATGATATTTATTATAAAGCAATCAAAATTCCACCAGAGGCCGTTAAAAGTGACTATAACATTTCGAATGTTTTGTCTTTTGTGTTAACTTTGATATTGATGCTGTCGTTCTCCTTATTATCCGATAAACGAAACGAGTTCAGTGAATGTATTTTAAAATTATATGTATATTCGAATATATTTCTTTTATCTAATTGAAGCGACTATATGGTATTATAAATTAAAATTACCTAAAATAATTACCCTCTATTATGCTCTATTTACTTATATGTATGTTTTATTTCTGCGTTGAATTTTATAATCGTCGCCAGGGTGGGTTTTACAGTCATGAAAATGTCACTTTTAAAAATAATAAATAAAGTTAATTATATGTTTTTTATATAAAGTTATGATGAGCCAGTTTGTCTTATCACTGTTTAATTCTGTCTGCTCATGCTCTAAGGGCATTTTCTACGCTTGAATACATACCTCGCCTACAGTTCACTAACAAGATAATGTAGGTTTCAGTCGATCGACAGCCAGTCCATAGAGTTCTATGGAATAACGAAAATGTCTATAACATTATTTACTTGTGAATGAGTTGATCAGCTTTAATGATAGTTCGTATGCTCACATTATGTTGGCCCGGACGTGGCTGTTATGCCGAACTATGAATTCGGGGTTTCATGGTTCGCGTCCCGTTGTCATAAAATCTATTTCTGCATTTTGGGGGCGTGGCGGCGCTGTAAGAATGGCGGTCACATCCCACTGTTTGATGAGAATAGACCAGTAATAGGCAGTGAATGTTGTTGGCCGGTTGTCTTTTCTTTAGTCTGTAAGTTCAAAATAAGAGACGGCTAGCGCAGATAAACCTTGAATGGCTTTCCACGAATATCCTAAACACACAAAGGTATTATGTTCAAACAAAACACCGTTTTATTTTCTTAGTATGCCGTGTTGACATGGATATGCTATATAGATGGATAACATAAGGTTATTATATGTCTGTACAAAGTCCAATGGTAAGAATTGTTTAAAAGTTGTGATTTATCACCAAGACAAACTACAGATGAAACATTCTTGAAAAGCTTTTATTATTTCCCGTGATTAGTTGGGATTAGTTATACTTTTTTAGATGGCCCAAACAACACCTATATATATATATATATATATAAATTGAACATGTATTTCATAATATAACTGCAACAGCTGTTAAGAGCGATAAATATTAGCGCCACAGAGCAGTAAATAGACCAAAGCTAAATAGAATAACAAATCGCGTCTTAACGAGAAATAAATTAAAGGAGTTAAAATTTAATAATTCCAAGAGTTCCAGTTGTGGAAAAGAAACTTCCAGCTAATGTTTGAATACCCTGTCTTTCCAGTTATTCACCTAAACGTAAGTGAAAAGCTAGTGTATTTCCAACAGCAATCTAATTAGTAAATCATTTGATGGGCGGGACCCATGTGCTCTTTCACAAAACATCCTGCGTCCCATTGAGCATCACATGATGCATCCGCGGCCATATTTTGGGCATGATAGTTACCCTTTATTACCAGTTAATATAGAACAGTATTTCCAACCATATTATGAACTATATCGGAGAAACGGAGTCTTCCTAAAGCTATTTGGGAGCTATTACTACTCGCAGTTATTCTTCTCCAAACCACACCTTCTATAATTCTACGTGTGGTACAATTTTAATTTATTTATTTTTTTGTTAAGGTGCAATTTGTTATATACATATAAATAGATTTTTTTTAGAAAGCTCTAGATTGCCTGAAACTTAGAGCTTGTTTGTTTGTTTTTTGAATTTCGCGCAAAGCTACACGAGGGTTATCTGCGCTAGCCGTCCCTAATTTAGCAGTGTAAGACTAGAGGGAAGACAGCTAGTCATCACCACCCACCGCCAACTCTTGGGCTACTCTTTTACCAACGAACAGTGGGAGAAATTTAGAACTCTATTAAATACAGAAAACACTTAAAACGAAGAGTATTTTTCATGCAAAGTAACATTTTAATACATGTGAGTACAATTAGTATTATTGTATTCTCAAACGTAAGGACTACACGACAGTGAAACGTGCAATTTACAAAAAAAACAAAAAAAACATTAAATATAAACTAGAGTCAAGGCTACGAATTTGTAATCGGAAACATTAAAACTGATAAATACAGAGAAACTCACAAGTTAGAGCAAATATTAACTAGAAACTTGATTTTTTTTTCTATAGAAATTTATATCATGCGACAATAAACTTAGTCTATTATGAAATTACCTTTTCATTTCGAAGTAATTCCTATAGAAAACAATACACTTAACTCACTTCATCCATTACCGGTTGAATATTACGAGGCATCACATAATTAAATAAAATAAAGAAATCTCACATATATATATATAATTCTCCTTGTACTAATTACCACTTAGAAGTTTAATATAAATTTCACATTATTAGATAAATATAAGAATACGAGATTTTAAACAAAATGATTAATAATAAATCACGTAATCATATCAGTAAATCATTGCTACACTTAAAGATTTTATTATTATTATAATTTTTGCCTTAATGTATAATTAGAACAGTCGACAAGTTTCAGCTACTTACGTTTTAATTTATTTGTTGTAGGCCTATCAAACACATGTATTCTGAATACCTTAATATATTATTTATTCCAAACCATTCATCGTTTTCACGTAAAATATTTATAAATAAGCAGTAACTGAAAACTGATTAATTTAAATATATTAAAAATCACGTAATTATATCAATGAACCTTAAAAATTTTATTATTATTATTTAGGTTTTAATATATAATTAGAGCAGTCAACAAGTTTCAGCTACTTACGTTTTAATTCACTTGTTGTAGGCCAATCAAATAAATACTTTAACTTGTTATTTATTCCAAACTATTCATCTTTTATCAACTAAGATATTTATAGGCCAATCAAATAAAGACTTTAACTTGTTATTTATTCCAAACTATTCATCTTTTATCAAGTAAGATATTTATAGGCCAGTCAAATAAATACTTTTACTTGTTATTTATTCCAAACTATTCATCTTTTATCAAGTAAGATATTTATAGGCCAATCAAATAAATACTTTAACTTGTTATTTATTCCAAACTATTCATCTTTTATCAACTAAGATATTTATAGGCCAATCAAATAAATACTTTTACTTGTTATTTATTCCAAACTATTTATCTTTTATCAACTAAGATATTTATAGGCCAATCAAATAAATACTTTTACTTGTTATTTATTCCAAACTATTTATCTTTTATCAAGTAAGATATTTATAGGCCAATCAAATAAATATTTTACTTGTTATTTATTCCAAACTATTCATCTTTTATCAAGTAAGATATTTATAGATAAGAAGTAGCTGAAAATTCATTAATTTAAATATATTAAAGGCCAACACCGAATATGTCTTATTGCACCAATTCCTTCCTGTATTATTCTTAAATGCTAAAAAGTTATTTTATTTTCCTTTTCGTCTGAAATATTGATCTGATTTTGAAGCCATTATTGAGACACGGCTTTATCAAACAACTATACAATGTATCGTTTCAAAATGTTCTATTTGGATATTACAAAACACAAACTGTACTAGAATAATTCTGGAAATTTTACAACATATGGTCAAAATAACATGATTTTTCTATTATGGGAAAGGAGCTTGTACCTCAAATGAAATAGCTATTCTTTCCAGTACACTCGAATTAATATAAATAGAAAACGAATCAAATTTCGTCGAGTTACAAAAACCTGGAGGTAAAATATTGTTTCTATTGCTATTTGCAATATCCATTATGTGACCAGTTTATTTGTTTTATACATATTAGCTGTGAACATATGTTACCACATTTCCAGCTGAAGACAACAGATGGAAAATCCGTTGTTATTCGAGACTTTGCTAGCTCTGTATCATTCAGGAAATATTGTTCAAAAGAAAAGTTTCTACCGTGTTTTGTTCTTATCCCTATGAAAAAGGATGCAAGCTTGTAGGCAGTGACAGCGAGGATAATAAGTGTAAAAAACAAACAGAGTACAGATAACCAAGGAAGACCACTATGAAATTAAAACAAGAATTTTATATATTGCTGCGTGAAGAACTGGTTGCCTCGTCCAATCTATGTTGAAACAGCTATTGACACTGGTCATATCGACTACCAAATGTTAAATACATAGAACATGAACCGTAAAAACGAATACCATATACGCGTAAACAGATAGATAGATACGTAAAACAATGAAGGAAAAATACAGAGACAGCTATTATAGCATGATTATGACATTAAGCCCAAAATATTATCATACCGTTTTCTTCTTACATGTAATATTTCCGTCTATTGATGTATATTCTTTTTTTTTCAGAAAACGTTTTATTTGATAACATTTAACGTTTCTCCTTGAACGTTTATTAAACAAACCTTAACCTTTAAACTTCTAAAAAGGAAAAGCCTAGTTAGACGCATTAAAGATGAATTATTCTTATTAGTCGCACTTTAAACAACTGTGCTACATTTTTTTTACAATTATGTTCAAACAACTGTTTTTAAAAAATCACCTTTAGTGCGTAAAGCAGTTTAATCATTTGTAAGCTGAGAATTAATTTTTGAGCCATGTTGTGGTTAAGCACCTCAATTTACGGTAAGGAGTATTTCGACGATTTTCTTTGCGATCACTAACGTATAATTTTCAACTCTAAATTTCTAATCTAAATGTGATAACGCTTTACGCAGCACTAACAAAACTCATATATTTCTTTCAAATTGAGAATCTAAGTCGATAGAATACTAGACAATAGCTTTATCTATACTATGCAAGTTATATTTTCAGATATTTCAATATTTTATGTTTCTAGTAGCTTTGTGATGTTTTTCACTATTTCTAGCAACGGCAGTTGTTACGCAGTAATTTTCTTTTTCGTTCATTGTAAACCAAAAGAGATATAACACGCTATCAATATAGCAGTCGCTCTGTTCGGAATAGCTTGGATACAGCCTAAAGAAATATCAGCTACTTAGCTTGAAATGGAAATTTGTTTTTGAAAAACCGAGAAAGATTTTTCATCGGAATGAACAACAAGTTAAAAACAAATCGTTGTTTTCAATGAATAAGACCGTCATGGCAAACTAAAATATATCTGTGTTTCAGTCCTTTAACTTAATATATCTGTAACATCCATACTAAACAATAAACTATGTTCTATAAATCAGAGGCGAATTTAACATTAGAACTATTTGATAAATTGAGATTTTGATCTAAACGTTCCATCTGCCCGGCCTTCACATATACCACACAATTTTAAAATCTTACAAGTAATTTTTGAGCCAGTGCTGTGGTGTAATATTATGATTAATTTATGAAAAAACAGTTTCAGTTTAGGACTTTCTCCTTGTTCTTATTATACAGTATTATCAAGTAAAAAATGATGTAAAATTTAATAATTTTAAAAATCAACTTAGCTGCTTCCTTGCCATTCTGGATACTCCTAAATAATCACATTTAATAGGTATATTTCATTTGAACATATAATGTCAATATCATATTCTTAAAGTAATTATATCTTTACAGACAACATATATATTAGAACTTTGTTGGCGCGTAAATCTACATGTACAATAAATAAATTGTAGGTTATATTTTAATTTCGTCAGAGCTATACAGTGCTGAGTGATCGCCTGTACGCTTTTGATGTAATACAGTTTATTTGAAAAATTGTATACATATATACAAAAAAGTGGACTCATATATATGTTAATATATTTTGAAGAACAAAATTTTACAAAAAGCCTGCCTTTCACACCAAAGCTTATTTTAACCTCTATATATATCTGATTGTATGCTTCGTTCTTTTTACTGATCTTCATCCAAAATCTTCCGATAATGTTCTTGCTATTCAATTACAATTATTGTTGAATGTGCATTTGTTTAGTTCTCTAAAGCCTTTATAATGATTTAATCTATTCAGTCAGTATAGAGAGAGAAGACTAACTCTTTATTAACCATCTAACAACAAACGGTATTAACTGTTAGACTCAGGTTTATGAAATGAAATATAAGAAACAGTAATTATGATGATACTAAGAAAAAATAGTAAGATCGTAGAAACGTAAACTATACAAAATTCGCAAGTTATTAAAAAAATGAGATAATTACAATCAAATTGTTTGCTTAATTAATGAGTTATTTTTTATATTCAAACACAAGTTATTGCACTCAAAAGATAGAACAGGTTGAAAAAAGAAATGTTTTGCCTAGAAAACATCTACCCACATTTGTTTGTAAAGTAGAATACTATACAGTTTAAGTTTCCATTTTAATTACAATGTACAGTTGTGTACATTGTAATTAACATTGTTGTGTACAGTTGTGTACAGTAATATTTGTTTGAAAATCTCGTTAAACGATTTATCTGTCTACATTGAAATATAATACTAGTTTGCATTATAACAAAAGGAAAATCAGAATTATTTTAATAAGTAAGAAATTTGACATTTTCTGCCTAATCAATATTATCGTGTAAACAAATACGTATTCTTTGAAACCAAAATAGCCAGACTTTTGATAATATAGTAAAAATATTTCAATTCATTTTAAAAAGAAAGATTGGTTATAAAAATAAAAAAATAGCATTTTATGTGCTAAAATTTACAACGACAAATAAATACAATAAGCTCTATATGCAGTGCCGATCATAGTTAGAACCCACGTTATTTATTAGCAATCACGTTTTCAAGAAAGGTTGCAAACTAAATGCATTGTTTCATCTACACATTATATGTGCTCGGTATTACAACGATAGGAAAAAGTTCATTTTGGAACACAGCAAACTGTATTATGTAATTCATGTTTAATATGTCTTCTTCTAGCTTTAAATATACAGTCTTGGCCAAAATGTTTGCATACTGTTCTATATTGATGTTATTGTCTACATGCATGGAGTGGTTATTGAGTAAATGTCCGAGTAGTAATAGAGAAGGTAGCGTATGATCATACAAACATGTACGAGTTGTTATTCTGGTCTGTATAATTTTTGTGTAAAAGGGGGCGCTTTTGGTATAATATTTTTTTGAAACTGATTAACGCTTTGTTCGGATAATTTATCTTTGCTTGATATAGAGGCATGCCTCTTCACGTGCCTGAAGTTATAGGGCGTCAAATTGCTCGACTGTCCAGAAATGGTATGAAGATATTGCTAGAACAGTAGGGTACCCCCAGTGTACTTTATCCAGAACCCTGAAACGTCATCAGACTACAGGAAACGTTGTTCCAGGAAAGCCTACTGATAGACGTCGAAAAACTCCTCCTCGAGATGACCATATTTTGATCAATTTAACACGTCATGGTCGAAAAAAAGTCTTACGACAGGAATGGCATGAACACATTCATTATAGGATGTCCAGATGAACAGTGAATAGGATACTGACCAAACAAAGTCATTTTGCTAGAAGGGCTATCTTCAAACCGATATTAACCAGAATTTACCGCCATCATCGTGTTACTTGGGCAAGACAGCATGCCAACTTAGAGTTAAGACACTGGCAACATGTCATATTTTCAGATGAGCCCTGTTTCTGGCTTGTTAAAGCTGCTGGTAGGATTCGTGTTCGTCATTTGCCTGGAGAACAGATGAGTGAAGACTGTTTTTCTCACAGGGAACACACAGGAGGTGATGCAGTACATGTTTAGGCATCTATTGATCATTGTAGAAAAACTGTTTTTCATATCCTCCAGGGAAACGTCAATGGCGACTCCCATAGGCGATATTTCTGGCATATAATAGGACAAGGTTTGGTAATAATTTCGTGCCCCAGGATGACAAGGCCACTGCTCACAATGTGCGTATTGTACAATATTATCTCGATCAGGAAGATGTTAAAGATTCCCATGACCAGCAAAATCTCCAGAATATAATCCTAGTAAGAACTGTTGGGCAGAACTGAACCGGAAAATTGCTAACCACGACCCTAAACTAGCTACTGCAACTGAGTTGCAACGCCTTCTAGTGACAAGTTGGGATGAAATTATGGTGGATTACATCAATAACCTCATTGACAGCATGCCACATCTCCTTGCGGGTGTTATTAGGGTATGAGAAGGACCAACCAATTACCGAATATTCAATATGAACTGATATAGGATTACAGACGCTTTTTATAATATTTTGATACTATATCTTGTCATCATATATGTTTTGGTAAAGTTTTGTTGTGATAGGTGAAATGCTGAAGTACACATCTTTTTACAAATGTCTGATAAAATTTTTACTATTCTAGTAAATTGTTCATGATGTCCATAGAACCTGTCTCATTATACAAATTACATAAATAGATGTTTACTTTTACATGCATTTCTCAGTTTGACAGCTCTAAGTGTATTTGTATTCTATCTTAATAATAATGATCTTATTTGTTACAAAATATGCAAACATTTTGGCCAAGATTATACAACGACGTCGGGTCTATTTGTTTTTTGAAGTCTTCAACAGACATTTCTTTAAATTTTGCTTGTATTGTCTTTAAAAATTGTTCTATATTACTTGAAGTATTGCTCTTCAACTGGTGCGCAAATTTGAAATTAGATTAGAAACGAGGTGTTGGGTCGACCTTTCATAGTTGTTTATCACAAGCTTTCTTTTCTTCACCAAACACCTATTACACAGAAACAGCAGAAACGTATATTGTGGATCATTATCTAAAAGAATCTGAAACCAGGGTCAGTTAAATTTATAGCTACACGACGAACCAGGACGTTGTAATAGTGCTCCTTCTCAACAATAGCATCAGGGACTAGTTTAAGAATGTAGTGTTTAAAAATATAATAGGTCTAATATTAATGTTTTATGACAAATATAATTGTAATCATTCCTTGCCGACTTGTAAAAGGCATATACATTTATTGTTCCATAATAATGGCTCTAAACGTTATGTTAGATCATTTTATATGGTATTGTGTATTTATCTACTATCATAATTCTTTTTTTTGCAGCATATACTCTTTGTAGATTTTCTACTGGTTTTAAAATCTTGCATATCCTGTATTTTAGAGTTCTTTTATTTGGGGGGGGGGAGGATGTTTTAAATCTCTTGGAAATTGAAAATTTTCGAATTGCACTATTCTCTCATCTGAATGTTTCTATTGATCTTCATGTAAACCTTAATTCGCACATAAGTACTCCTTGCCACATGTATTGGGTGATTAAACATATGAATATTACTGGAGTTAGCCAAACTTGACAATTACTTGTAACTATAAAAACGTAGATTATTTAAGGAAGGAATACAATACATATATAAAACAATGTTTTATTTCAAGGAAACGTTTAAAGGAGCGTAGCCAGCCAAAAGAAGATGGTGTGTATTTCTCCAAAACTATCAAGTCCCAAAAACAATAGCTAAAGCTGATATTTATTTTAAAACACCAGAAAGTAGTGTACCTTTTAAATTAAGCGTTTTATAGTACTGATGTATTTGTCTGAACACACACACCCCTTCCACCCAAGGCTATTCCCCTGGTTTAGCTTCAGGTCTAGTAATCACAATTTAATGCTGTACAAAAGAGAATGACTCAATCTTATTATGTCACCTAGTTTACTCCCTACTGGCTTAACGTAAGTTTGAAGGCTTATAACGCTAAAAACTGGGTTTTGATACCAATGACAAGCACAGCACAGATAGCTAGCTCACTGTGTAGCTTTGTGTTTAATTACAAACAAACAAAGCCACCTACTTTACTAGGCTGTTTTTACTGCCATCTGTTGTTCTGAAACATTACTATTTTCAGTGCTAGTGATATGGTTTTGTTTTAGTTTAAAATGTTTTTATATATCTCTTCAGACTTAAGATGTACCGTTAATGTCTCGTGGAAAATATCAAACATGGGATTATTACACACTCACAAAATTCGTTAAATACAAAATGCAAGTAAAATATATGTTTTCATAATTGTCACAAAAAAGTATAAACCGGGAGGAAATTAATTTCAGAATGAGATACTAGATGGCGATTGTAGATTCTCTCGTTGCTTCCCTTTTTGATATTTTCTAAAAAGTTTCATGTAACGTAAGGCTTTGAAAATAAATAAAGCTCGTTTGTAAGCATTAGTATCTGAAGTTATCCTTGTTATTATAATATATTGAATACCTATTATGATAGTTGCATTTTTAAGTGTAGTTGCAGCTACAATAATTTGCAGTAGTGTTAATTCAGAAATAATATCGGGCTGATCTTCTCTTCTGTGTACGAAATCCCTCAAAAAGTATAGGAAGGATATAATAAGATATGGATCACTAATTAATTAGGATAAAAAACAAGTAATAACAAGAAATTACCACAATAATAACTCCGCTGTCCCACTTCAGAAATTACCTCAATGATAAATGTTGTCTCACGTTAGAAATTACCACAATAATAATTGTTGTCTCACGTCAGAAATTACCACATTAATAACTGTTGCCCTATGTCAGAAACTACCATAATAATAACTCCGTTGTCCCACTTCAAAAATTACACAATAATAACTTTTGTTTTATGTCCGAACGTATCACAATAATAACTCTGTTGTCCCACATCAGAAATTACTAGAACCATAACTCCGTTGTCCCGTGTCAGAAATTACCATAACCACAATTCTGTTATGCTAAATCAGAAATTACCAAAACAATAATTCTATTATCCCACATCAGAAATAATAACTATGTTTCCCCTTGTCAGAAGTTACTATAATAATAATTCTGTTGTCCCACGTCAGATACAATAACTCAGTTGTTCTACATCAAAAATAACATAAATGTTGTTCCACATCAGAAATAATAATTCTGTTGTCTCACATCGGAAGCAATCTCTATTGTCCCACGTCAGAAATAACAGCTGTTGTCCCACATCATAAATAATAACTCTGTTTCTCACGTCAGAAATAATAACTTTGTTGTCCCATGTCATAAATTACCAAATTAGTCTTGAGGTAACCACTGTTAAAGAAGTATCCCAAACCTTTTAATGTTATTCTTGTTACCAATTGTATAATACAACACTACTGAGTAGCTGGTGGACTTTCTCAGACTTATTATGAGTTGGCTCATTCTTCGAATCACCTCAATCAGTGTTTTCCATAAAGTGTCTCTGGATTAACAAAATTGATTAATCTTGTTAGTTAGGTGTTATCCAGTCAGCTTCGACTCCTGGTGACCCAATGCACTAGCTCTCTCCCAGACGATCCGAAGCTGCTGCATAGGCATACTAGTGGCTTTTCTGACCCCATTTATCCACCTTGTTTGAGGTCTTCCTCCCCTTATGCTTTCTTCAGCTTTACCAAGCATGATCGTCTTTCGTATTCAATTGTTTTCTTGCATTCCATGTCCAAAATATGTCAGTTTCCGTTCGAGCATCATGGCCTTACGAGAGCAAGTAGGCTTTATACAAACCAGGACTGATTGATTATCCGTGTTGTCCATGGGGTCTTGAGCAATCTTCTCCAGCACCGCATTTCAAATGACTAAATCTCATTTCTCTCGCTCTTTCGTAAAGTTCAGCTTTCACATCGCTATATGAGAAAGCCAACGTTCTTACTAATCTTATTTTAGTTCTCTCAAAACATTCTTACCCTTAGTTATCTTACTCAAGCCTGACATTACTATTCTTCCTAAAATTAGCATTCTTCTGATTTCTTTAGCACAACTCCCATTTCTGTATACTCTGGACTCCAGGTAAATGAAGCTTTCCACTTCTTCCACATGGTTGTTGTCTACTTTGAATTAGTTGAGCTTTACGGGTGACATGACCTTTGCCTTCTTGATGTTCAACAGCATACCACCTCTCGCACTTTCTTTTTGACCTTTCTTAAACGTTTTCTTAGGTCTTCTTCACTTTCACCTAACAAGGTGGTATTATCTGCATATCCTAGATTATTTATGTTTCGACCTCCTATTTCATTTCAGTCTTGACCTCTCACAGATCAGCCATTCTCATGATGTCTTCGCTGTACAGATTAAGCAAGTATAGAGAAAAGATACGTCCCTATCTCACTCCTTTTCCATTGTTGAACCTTTTTTTCCCACATTCTGTCCTCACTGTAGCTTCTTGCTTAATGTAATTTTTGTAGCATACTACTGTGGGAACCTTCCAGATAAACATAAATGGTGATTCTTGTAGCATACTTCGAGATGAAATAATTGATGATTCTTCTAGCATACTTCCAGATGAACATAATTGGTGATTCTTCTAGCATACTTCCAGATGAACATAACTGGTGATTCTTCTAGTATTCTACTAGATGAACATAATTGGTGATTCTTATATCACACTTCCAGATGAACGTAATTGATGATGCTTATAGTATTCTACTAGATGAACATAATTGGTGATTCTTGTATCACACTTCCAGATGAACGTAATTGATGATGCTTATAGTATTCTACTAGATGAACATAATTGGTGATTCTTGTATCACACTTCCAGATGAACGTAATTGATGATGCTTATAGTATTCTACTAGATGAACATAATTGGTGATTCTTGTATCACACTTCCAGATGAACGTAATTGATGATGCTTATAGTATTCTACAAGATGAACATAATTGGTGATTCTTGTATCACACTTCCAGATGAACGTAATTGGTGATGCTTATAGTATTCTACAAGATGAACATAATTGGTGATTCTTGTAGTGTAGTACTAGATGAATATATCTTGGTGGTTCTTGTAGCAAAGTACCAGATGAACGTAACTGATGATTTTACAATACCATAAATGCATTATTTTTTGTGCGCATTCATAAAGTCAACACAATCTATCTAGCATTTCAAAAATAAGGTACTCTTATTGCTACTGTCATTTAGAAAGGCTAATAAATCAGTATTTTAGTTAAATTACTTAATAAATCCAGCTTCTTTTAAAACTTTTTTTGGTGTCAACATACGTGATGTCTTCAAAATTGGCAAAGTGGACAGTCTTGACAAAACGTATTCACATTAGAATAGAAGTCTCTCGGAAAAAGTTTCATTACGAAATATTTCACTGCACCACAGATAGTGTTAAATCTAATAATCGCCGTGGACTAATGCAGACTGGATATCCTGCGGTAATTTTAATATTATTCTAGTTACTTATACACTACCTTTAAGAATATAGCTACTGTTGTGAATTAATTTGTTAGAACAATTTTAAACGCAAGAATGTAACCAAACTTCAGAGTTACTGACTCATTAAATAAAGATAATTTATACAGTATCATCTATTTGCACGTTCTAGCTATATGTTTTGTCACGTGGAATCCTTTGGAATTAACATTAAGTAATAAACAGTTATTCTATAAATAGCGCCATCTATCGCGTTGCTGCAATATCATCAGATTTCTGATTTATTCTATGTTACTAACAAGAACCATATTTAATAACTTAATGTTTTCTAATAACTTTCAAATATTCTTCTAATTAGTTTTTATGTGTGGATGAGAGTGGGAATGGGGTTAAGATTATCCTGCGTTTACTTGAGTGGTCATTTCAGACAAGGATTTTCTGTATCGAACTTGAATAAGTTTTTGAACCTAGATATTTATCGTAGGTTTTTGTTATAAGCTATCATTAGCTTTCTGTTTACGACTCTAAAACGTTTTGTAAGTTTAACTTTAAAAATTAGTCTTAATTTTGTAAGCCTTGTACTTTTTGAGAACTGCTGAAAACAGTTTTTGAATATATAGACAAGTTTTGGTGCAGTTAACATTGGAACGTTTTGCAACCGTACATCGATGGTGAATTGGAATTTACAACCTGAAGCTGATTTTCGACATACTAGATTTGAAATGATTACGTTGAATTGGAGAGAGAGAGTTCTTATGTGAATCTACCAAGAAAGCATGATTTTTTTGTAGTGTACACTTTTGTAAATTATTGTATATAAGTTAATATTTTATGTTTGTGTTTTTTTATTTTATAATATGTAATATATCTATAAAACTACAAATTTGCAGAGTTGTCATTTTATTGTCTTTACGTATTATACAGCACGGTAAAACGGGATCGTAACAATAGGCAACTCATTTGAAAATAAAATATATGTTTTAGTTATAGCTCCGGAATGCCGCAAGTAGTTTTTAATGAATATATATATATATATATATATATATATATGTGTGTGTGTGTGTGTGTGTATTTGTAAGGATGTGCCCTGTTGAGTTTGAATAGAAACATGTCTTGTTCTAGAACTTCAATCAAAGATAACAGGCATCTGCAAAGAGACAGAAGCGAGTGCTGCTCCCTATAGAGAGAAATTGAACTAATAAAAATAAAAGAATTTGCTCGTTTGTTTTACAGCAAAGCTATATTGGGATATATGCTGTGTCCACTGCAGGAAATCGAACCGTAGACTTACCACTGTCCCACTAGGGACAACTAAAAGGATTAAAAACTACCTACCCTATTGGCTCAACGGTAAGTTTCTGGACTTACGACGCTAAAAACAAGGTTTCCATACCGGTGGAGGGCACATCACAAATGACCCATTGAGTAGCTTTGTGCATAACAACACAAAAAGAAGAAGAAACAAAACGAAAGTTTATAAAAGATTAGCCATATTAAAGAAAATGCAATAGTAATATTAAAATCACTACAAGATTCATTGATTAGAATGTTTTTAGGGAGACTTTGACCTTACTAATAGGACAAAAATTAAGGCTTACTGGCTCAATAAGTAAAGCTACCTCATACATCATTATTTGCACATTCTAGCTCTTAATTTCATCACATCGAATCCTTTGGAATTAATATTATCTTTTTTATCTATTTAGTAATAAGCAGTTCAATTTTCTCTCCATAGAGAGCAGCACAATGGCGCCACAACGAATATTCGGCTTTTCAACAGTGCTATGTTACCAGGGTAGAGATCTGGTTGGAGGACTATTTCACAGCCTTTACGAAGAGGATATTTTGCATAGGCAGATTTGTAAACAACTTAGAACCAAACAATACAACATTTCAAAAAAAGAATGCCTTTATTATCTTTCACGGAATAGTTTACACAGCAGAGCATTATGGACAGCGACGGTCTCCGAAATCATTCCTCAACCAAATACCGAGAAAAAGTGCATAGGTCAAAGTGAAAGTTATGTTATGAAATAGAACCCATCAACCATAAGAAACATTTGTGATAAAGGTGAGCATATATCTTGGTATCGCTAACACTATAATAAACAAGGAATTTACGTTGGCAAAGACTCATAAGATTCGAGATACACTTCAGAATCGGGCTACATTCATGAGAAAGATGATCGAAGAAACTAGAATCACAACACACATTCGATTATATGCGTATAATGGACTTTTTACTTTCGGTCTGCTTAAACGTGGTCTTGGAATTCCAAGTTTACATACAGGGTATGGTCTAAAATTGACTTCGTCGTCACTCTTCGCTGAAACTTGTTTCCTTAATGCCCATTTTCTGTTACATGTACAAGAAAATTGACAATATTTATCACTAGCTGATTGATTTCATTTTCAACTTAGCTGTTGAGATTCAATAATCATAATCCATGTTTGTCAATAGAATGTTAACATGTGATTTTATGGCCTAATAATGAAAAGTACTTCGTTTACAAAATATGGGAGGTGGAGGGGCTTACACTTATTTGTATTCTCCGAGAAATAGTTAGTATAAGGATACGAAAAATTGCCTTACAAAACTTTTTACAGACAATAGTTCTCTAACAACAAACGACCGAGGGCGCCTAGTGGTTATGATGCCTATCTACGGACTAAAGGTTCTATGTTCGAGGTTTGACATACCGCTGAACACACTCGTAATTTAATTGGTAGGGTCGGTATTACTATTCGATCGTTCTACTCGATTAAGAGTAGCCACATAGGCGGAGGGTACTGGTTACCCTCTCTCTTATTAGCAATTCTACATTATAAATGTCTACGGCTAAATCTTAAATGTCTCTAACCCATGAAATGTATAAGGTACAGTCCAGTTTGACAATATCAAAAGTTCCACAGTGGCACAGCGGTATGTCTGCGGGCTTATACTGCTAGAATGGTTATCTGTGATCTACCCGTGGTGGGCAGATCACAGATAACCTTTCGTGTTTTATAACAAACAATAACTAATAACAAGAAAGAACTTATTTCACACTATCTTGAAAGTCACTTTACAAAATAAACACTTTTAACTTAATTTCACGTAATTACAGGTTGACTGTAAGTTAATTTTTTTCAACAAATGAGACACGTTATTCGGTTTCGAATATTAAAAGTAATGCGTACGGAAACGAGTAACAGTTAGAGTCGTGATACCTTTGTGTTATTTATATATAACGTTTAGTTAGAGTTTGTTTATTTGAATTTCGCGCAAAGCTACACGAGGGCTATCTGCTGTAGCTGTCCCTAGTTTAGCAGTGTAAGACTAGAGGGAAGGCAGCTAGTCATTACCACCCACCGCCAACTCTTGGGCTACTCTTTTCCCAATGAATAGGGGGATTGACCGTAATATTATAACGCCCCCACGGCTGAAAGGGCGAGCATGTTTGGTGGGACGGGGAATCGAACCCTCGACCCGCAGATTACGAGTCGAGCTCCATAACCACCTGGCCATGTCGGGTCATTTTAGTTATTAGAGTCGTGAGATGTTTGTTATCTATATTTAACGTTTAGTTAGAGTTTCGACGCTTTTGATTAAATTAAAGTACATTTCTGCTTCTAAGTATTAAAAGGTGCTGGAAACTGTACCGAGAAACAAGCAAAGCAAATTATAGTAAAAATATTCTAACATTTTATACCCTAAACATGCATACAGTAGATAATTTATTACCCATTTCAGTCAGAGTTATAGGTTTTCTCGATGGAATATCGAGAAACATTACGTATTTCCTTCATAATCCTGTCTGTAAAATTGGAAATACATTTATTGAGCTGTTTTTGATCTATGGTGTTGAAATAATAATTAAAATGGCAAGGGAAATGTTCATAACGTTCTGTTAATGATTTCACTAAAGCAATGTGTACATTATCTTTCTTATCGTCAGAATACTATCGGCATAATTTAATGCATTCAAATTTGAATCATTTCGTCGTTAGGCGTTTTACGTAACGACTTTTAACCATATAGTTTCACTTATGGAAACTATGGCCTTTGGCCTAGTACAGATTCTACAGAGGGGTGGTATTGGCAGCAGAAATTATACCTTTCTCCAGTATTGATTATAGACGCAAACCTTATTAATATTCTTCAGTGTGAAATTTAGTTTTATGATACCAGTTCGCTGGAAATGGTTGATTGTGATATGGAACTGAACATTTATGTGTAATACGTTCTTGAAAACCAACACAGCTCAATAACGTTTTAAATAATTCGATTTATTTATCAAGTTATTAAGATTAAGGAAAGACATGTTTCATAAGAAGTGACGTCAGAAAAATCTACCTGTTTGCCTTGTGGAAAATAGCATATCATTTCCATTATTGTTTGTCAGTTTTAGTTACTACTTGTAATAGTGAACATCCATAATTATATTTAAGTTGAAATACTGCTACTTAATTTAATTGTTTTCTCGATGTTAAAGCATGAATAGCGGGTTTGGTTTGAATTTCGCGCAAAGATACTTGAGGTTTATCTGTGTTAGCAGTTTCTAATTTAGTATTGATAGACTAGAAGGAAGGTAGCTAGTTAATATCACCCACCGCCAAATCTTGGACTACTCTTTTACCAACGAATAGTGGGATTGACCGTCATATTATAACGCTCCCACGGCTAAAAGGACGAGCATGTTCGGTGACGGGAATTCGAACACTCTACTCGCATATTGCGATTCGAGCGCCCTAACACTAGGCCATAAATATTGGGAATGAATCATTTTAGTGAAGTTGTTTTAGTCGTTAGAAAAACTTTAATCACAAACCCGATTGATGAATTTTTGTATAATAAATTAGTATTGCTTTAAAAATTACTTGTCTTTAGAAAAAAGAACTAACAGACTTGATTGCAGATTAGTAGATATATCTGTGTTCCGAAAAGTATTACCTTGTTATAAGCTGTTTCTGTGAGTTAGGTGTTATGTAGCTTATATTTTAAATAAAATTTTCATAATATATATATGTATATGTTTTATGTATTTTTATTTAAACTGTGATGTCGTATTTAACAATATATATATATACATCCATATGTTTTATGGTTTTATTTATTTATACTGTGATGTCATGTTTAACAACATATATATATACATACACATACATATGTTTTATGTGTTTTTTTTATTTATACTGTGATGTCATGTTTAACAACATATATATATACATACACATACATATGTTTTATGTGTTTTTTTTATTTATACTGTGATGTCATGTTTA
>NW_013667679.1:56718-65923 GCF_000517525.1 Limulus polyphemus | reverse complement strand
ATATATAGAAGTTGGATATTAAATTCAATATAGTAACATTGTACATAAAAAAGATATTAAGATATTGTATCCACGTTTCAGGAGCTTGTTTTAGGACGATGTTTCGACATGATAGCGTAGGTCCTAATTAGATACAATGCACAAATTAGTAGATAAAAAATGTTTTAAAACAATCTTCAAAAAAGACCATTCAACTAAATTAAGCTTTATTTTAAACATCAGTTTTGTTATATTTAAAAATATACACTATATTAACAAAACTATTATATTGGTACAACACTAACTAGTAATAAGTCCGTCCTCACGTAATTTAAGTCTCATGGTGTGCTTCTGTACAAAAGTTATAAATGTTAAAAAGTACTACAGAATGTCAGTCGGAGTCAAAATACGGCGAATAATCGAGAAGACGAACTCTCAAATAGAAAAGTTTCTTAGGTATCGCATTAATGCTATGATAATCCGTGTCCAGCAGTGATTTTGATAGAAGTAACGACGTCCAGAGTCTACCTTGCTCAGACCTGAAAACAATCGATCCTTTCTGTAGCATTTGGAACGTAGAAACAAAGGAAACAATTACCCAAATTTCATTTGTGTCAGAGTTGTAGCTGTCAACTCCATCAGGTGTGTACCATATATATATACATCCTTGGCACTCTAGCATTAGTAATTGTCGTGAGCCCGAAGTTTCTTTTAGGGCAAAAATGAAAGCACACATAGTGCAAAAACATTTGTAGTAATATTTTTTTGTTCCTCAGTACAACTTACCATGCTGAAGTCTAGGGCTCGTTTCCCCGCGGTGGACAGACAGCAAATAGTGCACCATGTAGCTTTGCGCTGAAACAATAACAATAGCAGTTCTCTTATGCGTAACTCACTACAGTTGATGTGATTCACACATAACCATAGTAATTATATTCTTGTTTGTTTTGGATATCTGAATAAAACTACACAAGGGCTATCTGTACTAGCTGTCTCTAATTTTGAACTGATAGATTAGAGGAAATGCAACTAGTGAACAGTACCCCACCACTACCTTTTGGCCTGCCCTCTAGTGGCGTAGCGGTATGTCTGCGGATTTACAATGCTAGAAACCGGGTTTTGATATTCGTGGTGGGCAGACCATAGATAGCTCAATGTGTAGCTTTGTGCTTAACTTCAAATAAAGAAACCTTTTGGCCCATTCTAATCAAATAGTAATATTTTACCGTCAATCTTATATCGCACCCACGATCCCAAATTATAAAGTGCGAAGAGAACGTAGACCATGGACCCCCGGATCAAAAGCCCAGTACGATGACCACTTTACCACGCCCGACCAGCTTTATTTTCCTTTCTATGATAGACAAAGGAAATGTTAAAACATTGGATTAAACTTTAAGAGGGTTATTATTTTCCTTTATCCAATCCATGCTTGAAAAATCACATGTTATGTTCTAAGCTTATTACGATAGATCACAGAAAGCCCATGTTTCTTTTTCAAGGAACATTTTCCATGCTTTTGATTGGATAAAATTATAATGAATAACTGACATCGGTATTAATTAAATCTTCTCTCCGAAATTTAAATCATCATTACACTAAAAAAAAAAAAATAGTTTTAATGATTCATACATAAACGTAAAGCTATTCATAAAAACTATCTTGGCCATTATGAAATCTTGTAGTTAGGTGACCAGAAGATGAAACTTTCAGATGACAAGCTATGCGTTCTGCGTTTCATGTTTCATTGGATTAAACAGCTCACGAAAACTGAAATGTTCTATTCGACCGGTTCACTTTCCAAAGTATACGCCCTATTTTCTAATGAAGTTGTAGATTACGTCTAGTACACTCCCCGCCCTTAATCGGAGTTGAAATAGGTCACGGTAAATAAAGATTTGTTTTTATTTTCTTTTGCCTCGTGCTAGTTCACACAATGTGTTAGTCATAGCAAGTTATTACTTTATTTCTCTTAGATACCCATCTCATCGTCTTTCGAGCTTGATTTATGGCAGCATTGGAAGTCGTTATTGAATGTGAACCAACTGTATTATTTGTTGGTGTTGGTATATAGGCATAAATTATAATAATGTTCCAAGTGGAGGGAGACTCTCGCTCGGTGGTACATATACTTCAGAAATAGATCCACCTTCATTTAAACGTATTTAAGTTGTTTTTTAATTGAAAGAACAATCTTGAAAGTGCATATCTTAAATACTAAAATATTACACTCTTTAAGAAACGGTGTTCTACAAACTAGGCATGCGTAGTAAGCAATTCTAGCGTTCCATACGAACTAGCTCTTGAAGTTATAAGCGCTTCTAAGCCTTACATACAAACTAGGCCTATACGTAATAAGTATTTATAAGTCTCCCATGCGACATTTTAGAGCTGATATCTCGCAGGTTATTTGCTTATTGATCTGTTGATTTTCCACATTTGTTGATAGTTAATAATATCGGAAATATTATTATCGATTTGCTCCCAGTATCATTAATTAAAAGCCTAAGTATTGTCACTTGCTCGAATTTTACATCATTTTATAAGAAATATCACATTGCAGCTCTAAACTATGTCGAAAAAAAAAAAAGCTTTGTTGTTTACGGTCAATATAGGCAACGACAGTCGATGGTTCTGCTCTATATGAATATGTGAAATTGGAGTTCAATTATTGCCAAAGGAAGGACGTAATGAAAAGTAGCATGTTTATTTATGTAATATTTGGTTGATGTAAGTTAAAGACTACTTTTTTATTTTCTTTAAGCTTTAACAGCGAGTATTCGCTAGCGTGAACATATATTTTCTTCGATTTCTAGCTTCCCTGTGGGAAAAAGCATGTGTGTTTCGTGACATTATGCGCAGACGAGCAGTCATTTAATGGAGTACGTTTCGTTGTCTACTTGGTATTTAGACATTATGAAACGTGCAACATATCAATCGGTAAAGTGTATTATGTTACTGTATGTAATGTTTCCGGGCTGAGGAGCACTGGGAAACACCATTCTTCGAATTGTTTAAAGAATTAGTTCTGTTTCTAGAGAAAATGATAATTTTATTTGTACCAGGAGTTAAAATTCAACACTGACATATTTCAATAAAAACTACGAAACTCTTAAACTTGCCTTTGAAATGAATCACGACCTCTTTAAGTTTTTCTGTGGAGTTTGGAGGAAGACTAAAACGATACAACGTAGATTTTATTACAGACTAGGAACAGACAGCAACAGTGACATGGAAATATATATATCAGTACATCACATTTACAAACAGAGACTGAGTAGTGTTTCTTTGGAAACGCTTCACTGTTTATCATCAAATATAATTCGACTTAATGCTTCAATCGCTAAAAGTTGATCTTTAAGTAAATGATAATATATTATATTATGATTTTCTGCTTTTCTATGGTTTCCCCTATATTTCAAAAAAGTAAGCAAAGCTGTTCATTCAATCTTAAACATATCAATGCATTATTGATTGCAGTCAATTAAATTCCTGTTAGAGGTCCACAATAAATACTTTTTATTATATTTCATGTGATGTGAAACTAATTCACAGCAGTTAAATTCCCTCATATTCCATATTTATATCAGTCTATGTGGTGGTTTAAATAAGACGTGTTAAAACAACTTTCAAGAAACTCTCGATAACTCATTAGTTTTATAAAAACTAGAACTATTTATCTGCGGTATCAGTTAAATCTTTTTGAAGTGTATAGCTTTAAAGCAGGCTGTACAATTTTTAATGACTAAAAATAAATTGATTCTTCTTTACATAATTATTGCTTAGAGATTTTGATGGCGCAAACTTTGTTTTTGTGATCGTTGGAAAACAAGCACTGTTACGAGTATATAAACCACATAGCAGGAACAAAAAAATGAAAAGATTTGATTTGTTTTCTTATTTGAATTAAAGTTCAAATCAAAATATTGAAGTATTAGAAGGATAATTAACATAAATTCAGATATTTAATTATCTAAAAATAGCACATCTTTATCATTCTATCTATTTATCTGTTGAGACTTTTTTTTATTAAATACAGAACTGTAGAAAATAACATCAGTTAAGGCATTAAAGTAGTTAAAAGTCAATGGCAAAAACTATAATTAAAATTAATATGGGAAATTCACGTTAAAGTACTCAAAACAAAAATTATTACACAGACGTTGTAACAACCAGCACTCTCCGGTCTCGAATTAAGAAACGAATATAAAATGTTTCGTAAGTTGGCTAAATTATTTGGAACTAAAACGTGATTTTGTAAGTTTAATTTCAATATTTTAGGTAGACTATATCCTTGGAATTTTGTTTTGCTAACTTTTAATGAAACTGTAAATAGATGCTTTCAAATTTAAGATAAAAGGAACCATATTTGCTAAAGTTTAGTATAGACATTAAAACAAATACAAAAATAAAACCTACTTATATACATATATAAAGATAATTTTAACATAATCAAACACGTTTAGTAAAGGTGGCGCAGGATTGCCTGTATACAAATACAAGTAGAAAAACCAACGAACTTTATGTCAATTTTGGGATAATTTCGGAATAACAAGTTTGCTTTTGTTTCCTTCAAATAAAAATATTGTTATACTGTTGTGAAAAATAACTCAGTTTAAATTAGTGTAGCCTTGTAACTTCTTGTTTTGTTACTTAACAAATGTTATACAGAAAGGGATATTGAATTTATATTTTTACTTTTCACTGTTGAAATTCAGTTATATTAGCACATAACTGCTGGGCAAATTCTACAAAATAAGGGATCCTTTTTAAGGTTATATTTTAGTATATGATAAACTAGCTTTGTTTCTTGCATGTATCGAAAAGCATCTTGAAATTAATGAAACACATAAAAACATTTTTTTTTTTTAGATGCAAAATTCAATTTGAATTACAACTCTAAGGGTTTCGGTAGTATTTCACTGTCACGATCCTAATGATAGTAATGAAATAGTACCGAAACATGTAGAGTTCTAATTAAACTTTGATCCTGAATGAAAGAAACGTTTTATGTGTTTCGTTGAACTTATGTACAAGTCTGCCACTACGAAAATTTCAATATATTACAATTCGTTTTGACGAGGGAACATTTGTAAGGGTGTTAGAGTCGGTCGGTTCTTTGACTTGAATGCTTCCACATAACTCTCTGTGTTTTATTATGTATAATTTGTATTAACTATTTGTCAAAATATAATGATATTTATGTTTAATTAGGATACCATATGAGTGTCGATATATTGTTATAGCCTAGTGTAGTTCTTAACCAAATTATCAAATATGAAAATGTATATTTAGCTAACAATCTCTATAATATTGTTTATGTACTACATAAAAGTTAATTATTTTTGACTATTTATCCTTGGTTGAAGTTATTTTATATTTAGATTTGAAAACGGATTTAGAAGAAAATATTCATGCCGCATTAATAATAACAACAACAACAAAAAAAAAACAGATTTTGCGCAAGCACTTCATATCTTGTAGTGTATTTTGGAAGTTACATGTGTTTTGTTATTGTTCTTTGGTGAGAATTAAACTCCAATATCACATTGAATAAAATTCACATACTGTACTGCAGTGAATATATTCATCACGTTATAGTGACTAGACTATATACAACATAGTGCATTACATGAAATATACTCAACACATATTGGTGAATGAACTGTATTTGCAATAGTCCTACTCTTGTGAATAAACTACATGAACTGAAAGTACTCACTATGTTGTAAGGAATAAAATATACTTAGAATATTGCAATGAAAAAAATGCAACATGAAATATTTTTAACAATCATTAAACTATGTGAACTACACTGCCGTAGATAACTTCAGTGGGTAGAATATATATTCTGTATGCTGCAATAATAACAAGTAAACAAACAAACAATCTTATTATACAACGTCCAGTAACAACCTATATTTTACATAATGTAACAAGTAAACAAACAAACAATCTTATCATACAACGTCCAGTAACAACCTATATTTTATAATATAACAAGTAAATAAACAAACAATCTTATCATACAACATCCAGTAAGCTATATTTATCATAGTACTTTCAATAACTACTGTCTACCTGTTTCAAAAGCTTCCCTTGTAGTAACACTAATTACACATTCAACAAAACTCTCGTGACCAGCGTGCAAATTACTCTCATACTCAAATATCAAATGTGTATATCTTAGCTAGGTGAGCTTTAAAAGGTCGTTCTATGGAAGACCTATTACTTTTACCTATACAAATTTCTGTGGTTTTTCTTAGTGCATTAATGACAGTATTAATCCCTCATGTTATTACTATGTGCCAATAAAATGCAGGGCAGAGGGTTATTTATTAGAGATCGATGTGTTTCTAAGAAAAAACACAGACATTTATGAGTAGGAAAAGAATAATGGCTCATGGGCGGTTCCAGTGTATCGATTAATGAACGTCATCAATTTGATACGAAAATATTATGATTGCCAAACCTTCACGATTCTGAGCGAACGCCTAGTGGCGCCCTCATTTGTTTCTTGAATATATTACAAGAAAAAAGAATCGTATTAAGGAAACTGCTCCCCTTTGGTTCAGCCGAATGTTTGCGGACTTATAACGCTACAAATCGGGCTTCGATACCTGTGGGGAGCATATCATAGATAGCTCATTGTGTAACTTTGTGCTTAACTACAACCAAACATACACAAAATCAAACTGATGAAACTGTTAAATACTGAAAGCGTAATCAATACCAAAATTCATTTTAAAAAAAAGAGCACAATTTAACGTGAAATTTGATTTTAACGTCTAACCAGTAAAATATAATAAAGTAAAAAAAGTATAGGAAAATTATTCGTAAAAAATTTACACTTGTAAATAGACATATATAGACTACAGAAGATAAATATGTATTTTCATTTCAAAGCAAAGTGTGAAACACAAATAAAAAAATAGATAAAAAAATTCAGCCAAAACATAATAAGAAATAAGACTCGAAAAATACAAAAAATATGTTTTATATCTACAAGTGTTTTGACAACAATTAGTTCCTTCTTTCACTAGATTTTAACTATTTCTTTATACTCTGTTTGTTTGTTTTTAATTATGCATAAAGCTACACAAGGGCTATCTGTGCTCTGCCCACCAAGGGTATCGAAACCCGGTTTTTAGCGCTGTAAGTCCGCAGACATACCGCTGTGCCACTAGGGGCTCTTTATACTGTTCAGTGAAATACTGTTTTTCTATTCCATCTACAAACATTCTGTTTTTGGTTATTCCTGGCTATATAATTTGAGAATATAATTTACTATTAAGAACAGATAAGTTAAACTATAATCCCTGTCACACCAAATATGCTCGCCCTTTCAGCCGTGGGGGCGTTATAATGTGACGGTCAATCCCACTATTCGTTGGTAACAGAGTAGCCCAAGAATTGGCGGTGGGTGGTGATGACTAGCTGCCTTCCCTCTAGTCTTAAACTGCTAAATTAGGAACGGCTAGCGCAGATAGCCCTGGTGTAGCTTTACGCGAAATTAAAACAAAACAAAACAAATCAGTTAAACTATATAAATTAGTAATATCTATTATCGTGGGATTAACGCTGTGATCACGTTTTGCATAATTACGGCTTTATTATTATTCTACAATATTACCGCAGTTAAAGTTATTAGGTGAAATAAAACAAAGCCTCATACACATAATAACAAAAATAAAATAAAACAGTTTATTGGATACAAAGTTTTCCAACGACAACTTTGAAAATGTAGATGGAACTATGCACCAACAGCAATTATATATAGAAATTAAGCTACACGAAACTGAATACCTGAAGCAATACAATTGTAATGCTAGTTTTTTCTTTGATACAATTTTAATAACATATTTCTTCAGTTATATAACTATTTCACAGTTTACATTTTATTCTTCAGCTAACCACAAAGATTTGTTGTATTTCGTGTAAAGTTACTCCTGCTTTAGCCGTATCTAATTTAGCAGAGATAGATTAAAAGGAGGGCAGCTAGTCAACACCGCTCACCGCCAACTCTTGGGCTACTATTTTACCAACGAATAGTAGGATTGACCATCACATTATGATGCCTCCACGGCTGAAAGGGCCAGTATGTTCGGTGAAGGGTATCAATACAAAGAAAGTACACAGTCGAAGTGCTGAGTTATCATTATACATCTGAAAATCCACTTCATTCCTAAAAGTTACAATTGTAACTTGGCTTTGTGATTAAATGAAAGACGTTTTCCTTATTTTAATTGCATAATAGTGTCATAAAATACGATAATGTAAATATTCTTGCTGAGATAGCATTATTCAAGTAACGTTTTTATACTTTTCTGTACCCAGCTACTCGAGTAGCACAGAAAAGTATAAAACGTTAGTCTTGTTGCTAGAAGTGGCATACTCAAAAGGTACCACGAATACAACATTACTCATGTTACTCGTTGTGATCGTTCACAGAAATATAAGTAAAGTAACGTATACTACAATTTCGCAGAAGTATAAGGTCAGGAAGACGTTAATCCTGTTTTGAAGAACTATAGGACAAAAATAGGGCCAGCAAAGAAAGAATTAGTAAAAAAAGGATATTATCAGTCTTATTATGACTGGTTCTAGCATGGTCTAGTGGTTAATGCGCTTGACTCACAATCTGAGGGTCGCGGGTTCGAATCCCCGTCACCAATCAGGCTCACCCTTTCAGCCATGGGGCATAATAAAGTAAAAGTCGATCCCACTATTCGTTGAAAAAAGAGTAGTACAAGAGTTGGTGGTGGGCGGTCTTAACTAGCTACCTTCCCTCTAGTATATCGTTGCTAAATTAGGGACGACTAGCGCAGACAGCTTTCGTGTAGCTTTGCGCGAAATTAAAAAAAAAACTTAATGTAATGTCACACAAACTACCAATCAATATGTCACTCTTTGCCGGATTAAAGTATAATATACTGTTTTAATTTATATAACTAATATAAATAGCGTTTTGAAACTTCGAGTGTTACATTCCCAGCCGAAATGATGAGCTCTCTTATTGAGTGAAAAGCCTCGTTGGCAGTAGCGTGAGGTGCAGAAGGTGTGCGGTCAAGATGCTGTAGGATAGAGCCAGTAAAGAAAGTTTTGTAAAAGGTTATTATCTGTCGTATTGTGATTTAATGTCACACAAACTACCAATCAATATGTCACCCTTTGCCGGATTAAAGTATAATATACTGTTTTAATTTATATAACTAATATAAATAGC
>NW_013667679.1:55615-56528 GCF_000517525.1 Limulus polyphemus | reverse complement strand
CGTTTTGAAACTTCGAGTGTTACATTCCCAGCCGAAATGATGAGCTCTCTTATTGAGTGAAAAGCCTCGTTGGCAGTAGCTTGAGGTGCAGAAGGTGTGCGGTCAAGATGCTGTAGGATAGAGCCAGTAGAGAAAGTTTTGTAAAAGGTTATTATCTGTCGTATTGTGATTTAATGTCACACAAACTACCAATCAATATATCTCGCTTTGCCGACATCAGACGTTATATACCATGACAAAATTAATCTTCCTGCTTATTGGGTTCATACACGGAAGGTAGAACCTAGATATCGTTACTCATGATATTAAACAGGCGCGTACGCAGAAGTGTAGTGTTAAAGTAACGTTATCCCTTTTGGTAACAAGTGTTGTACATAGAAGTACAAACGTATTAAGATAACGTTTTTTTTTTGTTACTAACAATCGATATACACAGAAGTTTAGTGTTAAGGTAACGTTTCTCTTATTAATAACAATGGTTATACACAGACGTTTAGTGTTACGGTAAAGTTTCTTTTATTAATAACAATGGTTATACACAGACGTTTAGTTTCAATATAACGCATCTTTTAGTACTAACACAATGCCATAATTCAAAGTAAGGTGGATTGATAAGAACGTAAAATAGCGCATGCTACGCTTGGATGAAAAGTTTAACTTGAATAGAGCTGTTTAAACATTTGTTTAACAACAAGTAAAAGCTTGGAACGGTCTATTCTTTCATTGGAAGTGTGTCTATGAGCCAGACTAGTTTCGGAGAATTCCACTCTTTATCAGTGACCCTGAACACTACCACCAATGAAAGCTCAGGCCAAACCAAGCCTTTATAGTAGTGAGGTATCGAAAATCGAAATGGTGTATTTAAGTGTTTTACACTCACAAAATGGCCCGGCATGGCCAGGTGGTTACGGCG
>NW_013667679.1:50274-54980 GCF_000517525.1 Limulus polyphemus | reverse complement strand
AAAAACAAGTTAAAAGTAAAACAAGTAAAAACAAGTAAAACAAGTTAAACAACTCTATTCAATTATGTACCAGCTGTTCAGTGTCGGCTAACAATACGATGAATTAAATTGTGTTGGAAAGCTTCAATTTCTTCAAATACCTATAGAATGATAGGTTTCTTTTTTGTGAGTGTAAAACACTTAAATACACCATTTCGAAAATTTGAACTTCTTATATTTTTACCATGTCATAATCCCTAAAGTAATAGCTATTACTCTGAGTGGGCCGTATATTAATTTGAAACTTTGTGTATTAACCGCTTTTTAAGCAGTTACGGAAACAAATTACGTATTTTTCATCTGCCTATTCGTTAATAAATATCGTCTTATATGGTGATATATGGGCGTATTTACGTAGGAAAATATCAGTCTGAGTTGTTTCTGCATTACGTTATAGCAGTTCAAAACGAACCTTAGCTTTATGTAAGCTGCCCATTACTTACAGTTTTGTTTTTCGATTCTTGCATCATATATACCATTCTCTTTTAAGATAAGTCCTCGTCGCGAGGTATTTGAAAAGGCAGAGATGTGTTCTGGTTACAATGGAATCCTAGGTACCATACAAAAACTGTAGCATGAACACAACATCTCCCTTGAGTTAGTGGGTAACTAATTGATGTCTTACCATTGAAGTCACGGAGTACTCATTAGAACCAGAATAACAGAACTATTGAAACAAAAAAGTAGTCATTGGAAATTGTGGGGAAGTCGCATGGAGCGAAACGATTCGCTATGAGGTTAGCTTTTCTGCGCAAGTCGTTCCTCTTATCACCTCCAGTGTGTTGTCTAGCGCTTGCCGGTATTAATTACAAAATGTACAAAAACACTTTATGGACTCTCCAATAAAGTGATTAGATTATTGAGGTTACTGAACCCTTTATGGGTGAAGTAGTGCATCTTCTACAAATGTGTGTACACTTATTTCTATAAATCTTTCAATATTTGCCATTTTCACACACAAACATTTTGCACTTCTGAAGTTTCAGGAGATCATGAACCAGAGAGAATACGAAGACGAAATTTACCCCTTACTAATGCCTGACATATGTGTTCCGTATTCCACAGAAGACCATTTTAAATGAGGCCAGCTTGTTTTATCTATATATGACCACTGTTTTAAGAATGCGTTTAGAACATACTACCATGAACATGGCATATACAGCACGTTTAAGATTACATACAGCTGTTTAAGATTACATACAGCCGTTTAAAGTACATTTCCGTTCAACTTTATTCTTTTGTGATGTGGTGCATTATTTTAGGCTCTTAATGTCATCGGTACATTTTTGAAGTACTGGGATAACAGAAAAACAACATATTATCATCACCCATAGAGTGGATGATTACATTTTTGGAGTACTGGAATAATAAAAATTATGCCATCCTCACACAAAGTTTGGTTAATTACATTGTTGGAGTATTGGAATAACAAACAAAAAAAAACGTATTGTCATCACCCATAGTTTGGTTAATTACATTGTTGGAGTACTAGAATAATAAAAATTATGCCATCGTCACACAAAGTTTGGTTAATTACATTGTTGGAGTACTGGAATAACAAAAAAAAAACTTATTGTCATCACCCATAGTTTCGTTAATTACATTGTTGGAGTACTGGAATAACAAAAAAAACTTATTGTCACCATCCATAGTTTGGTTAATTACATTGTTGGAGTACTGGAGTAACAAAAACCATGCAATTACCATAATTAGTTTCGTTCCTTACATTGTTGGAAATTGGGATTGTCCGATAACAAACATACCATCAACATAAAAGTTTGAATCATTACAAAATACTTGAGGTTAAACCTATTCAAACTAATGTGTTCTTCAATCGGTTCCTTTTATCTAAATTTCTGAATATTAATATTCAAGATTTAACAAAATAAGGACTTTAACTTTTATTGATTCTTAATAGGTTGTCTGTTTAAAATTTTGTTATACATCGAATTTTAATTAGCTTCATTTACAAGTATTAAACTTACTCTTTTTCCGTGTTTCATTTGATCTCATGAAAGATAAAAAGTGCGAATCGTATGTGCAAATTGCAACTCATGGCGAAAGATTTGCAGCACTAAAAGTATCCACTCTGGGGGAAATTCTCTGTTTTACCCATAAAGACTTCAGTAAAATCTATTATAAAACACAGATATGAGTGATATTTGTATTCTAAATCTGACCTCAGCATCGTGTCCGAAAAATCGTCCAGCTCAAGCAGCAAACCAGGAGCAATAGAGCCTGGCATGGCCTGGTGGTTAGGGCGCTCGATTCACAATCTGAGGGTCAGTGAGCATACTCGTCCTTTCAGCCGTGAGAGCGATATAATATGACGGTCAATCCCACCATTTTTGCTTTTTTTCTTAAAAGAGTAGCCCACGAGTTGACGGTGGGTGGTGTTGACTAGCTGCTTTCCATCTAGTCTATCACTGATAAATTTGGGACGGCTAACGCAGATAGCTCTCATGTAGCTATGCGCAAAATTCAAAACAAATCAAAAATGGAACAATACCTAAGAAATTCCAGCCATATAATATGTACGCAGCCTATAATTTAGAGAAAACAAAAAGAAACTGGATATATTTGTTGGACGGAATATTTCTTTTGGCAAAATATTCAGCTTAATATTCCACTAGCAAAGGTGTAAGTGTTTTTTTTTAACTTTAATCCGTAATAAAATGTAATTATTCAATAAAGCTTTAAGTAGGGTATTTTGGGTTGTTTTTCAAGTCTTTCTTTTTCGTCCTTTAGTATTTGTAAGAAAAATGACAAAATAATTAAAACTTCAACCCTTTTCTGTCTTTTTTTGTTGTAGCTGACATAACACTGTAGTCTACTTAGTTCCGTACAACATGACAAATGTTTCTGATCGGGAGCTATTTCTATAATGACTGAATCGTTGAAAGTAGGTGATGGGTCAACCAATCAAACGAAAGTTTTATTGCGTGAGTTGTAGAGCTCGAACAAGTGGAAGCCGTAATAACGAGGTCGAACAATATTGCTGTCGCAATCAAGTTGTCACGTGCTCGACAAGTCATCAATACAGAACGTGTAGTTTCTTATTTTAAGCCAAAGTCTTAGAACCATTGTTAATTAGCTTCCCAGGATATCTTGTAAGTTATAGCATTTCACCAATGCTGCGTTGATTGTCAATGTTATTGTAAAATCCAGCCCAACTTTAAGCATCTCATCAAAAGGTCCTAAAGGAACATATAACCCTCTATTTTTTGTTGAGATGAGGAGTATTTAAATTACATTTTATTTTGTTGTTTGAACTACTAAAATTAATTTAGATTTGTTCATGCTGCTTTCTCCTTTTTTTATATTCTTTGTTATATGGTACGGGATATAGTTATACCTTTTAGCTTTAGCTAAAACAGAAACTTTCGCAGTGGCTATCATTTTGTACGATTAAGTAACAAAGACCATCTGCTGAATAACATTTGACAACTGCTACACGAGCTAGCCCGGCATATTGATGTGCATCCAAAAAATGAGTAATTCCGGAAGGGTTTAGGTTCTTTTGATTAGACAAAAAGAAGACGTTTGACACTATATTTGAGGTCAAGGTCACCGTACCAAACCAGTGACTGGGTCCATGATTTGACCCAAGACCATGAGAGCCAACATGGAGAAGTTAACTTGTCAATGTAAAGTCAGATGATGTAGCAATAAAACATGCTTTAAATGTTCTAGATGTGGTTGTGAATGTGGTGGTTTAAGTGTAGTGATTAAGCTAAACCGTGGGTCCAGGTCGGATGAGGAAAAACTTTTCGAAGATATCCCAATCAACTTAACATACCAGCTGAATCGGAGATTCATCAATTGATTATAACATAAAAAAAACGGGCACAGTAGTATCATTATCTCCAAAAAAAAAAGGTGGATGAGATCATAGATAAGAAGTCATTAGTTTCAATATTGTTTTGGATCCACTGTTGAATTTGAAACAGATACACGATGCATTACAAGATGATGTTCCTAGTGATTCTCAAATTAAAAATGCCATTTTTGCAATGAAGAATAAACATAAGAAATATGGTATAATGCCCAGTATGGTGCCACTATAGTATAATCCATATAGGTTTCATCATGTCATAGTTTCATTAACATTTAGTTGATTTTTTGTTGTTGTTGTTTTAGAAGTGTCACCGAGCTTCAATTATCGAGATCTATCAAAATAACCCTAAGTCACAGGTTTCCGGAATAACCTCCCTGTTGAACATCCTAGGCACAGTTCTAAGAGATGCTGGGTTGGCTCATGTGGCAGGAGTTAATAAATTTATTGACTATGCAAAGTGTGTGTTCTACTGAAGAAAATACCTAGAATTCATCTTTAACTCTTTCAATACCCCCCAGAGGCACAGCGGTATGTCTGCGGACTTACAACGCTAGAATCCGGGTTTCGATACCCGTAGTGGGCAGAGCCCATATAACCCATTGTTGCAATCTCTTCAATATGACGACCTCGTAACCATTTTGTACTTGTTATAGTATTTATGCTATAACTTTTCAATTAGTAAGCAAATGTTAATGAAATTTGACAGTTTATCAGTAAACATTACAATTCTTTCATACGTAAAATATCTATTTTTTATTAAGTCTTAAGGTTTGTAAAGCAATGTTTCTCTCGTGCCTTTTTTCATTTTCACATTTTTCCTATCTATCAT